>NW_004955440.1:7708579-7757397 GCF_000276665.1 Chinchilla lanigera
TGGCATATATTTCTTCATTTGAAATGGAAATTTAGATGCCCATTTTAAATTAAGTATTTGGTAGGGGCTGGGGATTTAGCTCAGCGGCAAAGCGCCTGCCTGGCAAGTGCAAGGTCGTGAGTTCGGTTCCTGGTACCGGAGAAAAACCAAAAAAATAAAAAAATAAAAAAAATAAAGTATGGGTTCTCCTTTTCTCATAACTTTGTTTTTCTCTTTTCATCCTTTTGGAAGCCAGATAATAACAACGAGGATGTCAAAATTCAAACACTTTTCCTGGAAAAATTAAAAAACTGCCATGCATATCCAGGAAAAAGTACAAGCTAGGAAACAAATCTGAGAAGAGTTTAAATTCTCACTTTAGATTGATATTTGACAGAAATAGCATGCAATAAAAAACTAAGCAGATAAACAAAAAGCACCTAGTGGGGTAGGAAGAATGTCAATTCCAGGTATCACATTATTTGATTCAAAATTCCATATATCAACAAGCGCTTACAAAGTACACAAAGAAATACATGGTATGGCCCATTAAAAAGGATAAAGTAAAGGAACAGAAGCTTCCTCTGACAAAGACATTGAATGATAGATACATGAGACAAAGGTTTTCAATGAATTATCTTAAAGAAATGCAAAAAAAATGCAGAGAGACACTGACAAAGTCAAGAGAATGAACAAAATAAAAATAATAAAGAGATACACACCAAAAAGAAACAAGAAAGTCTGTAGTTGAAAAATATAATTGAAATGAACAATTTATCAGAGAGATTCTGATTTAATTTGTTTATTAGAATAGAAAGAAAAAATTTACAAACAAAATTAAATAAGGGCCATGTAAGATATAAGGAGTAGAAAGGAAATGACTGAAGAAAAGGAAACAGAATATGAAGAACCTATTAGACATCATCAAGAGAACACACACACATTTTCCATCAAATGATGGAGACGTTTGAAGAAAAAGAAATGGGTGAAGAAAAAAAATTGATGAAAAACATAAATATCCACAATCAAGATCAACAAACTTCAAGTACAAGGGATTCACAGACCTGTACTGAGACACACTGTAATTAGAAAGCCAAAAAAAATTTTTTTGAAAGCAGCAACACAGAAAAAGCAGCAACTCGTGCTCCGGGAGTGGTGGCACACACCTGTAACCTCAGCACTAAGGCACCTGAGGCAGGAGGATCTCCTCAAGCTTGAGGCCAGCCTGGGCTACATAGTGAGTTCAAGGCCAGCCTAAACTACAGAATGAGAAGCTGTTTTAAAAAACAAAACAACAACAACAAAAGAGAAGCAGCAAGTCACCATATAGAAAAGATCCTCAATAAGACTATCAGTATATTTCTCATTTAAAACCAGCAGGTCAGAAGGTAATGTGGGATTATATATGACAAAATGTTAGCAAAAAAGGTACTGTCAACCAAAGTTCTATAATGGATAAAATTTTCCTTCTAAAATTAGAGAAACTTAAGAATTTCCAAGAAATGCAGGAACAAAGGGAGATGGCTTCTATTAGAACTAACGGGGGAAAAATTATCAAGGCAGCCCTGTAGGTTGAAATGAAAGAGTACCAACACTGAATGCTGTACAAAGAAATAAAGATATCAAGATATCAGTAGAGGAAAATATGTAGGCAGTTATAAAATCTGGTATTATTTTTATAGTGGGTTATAACTGAATTTCATGTTTTCTACATGATTTAAAGGATTAATACATTTTGAATAAAAACAATTCTAAAAGCTAGTATTACAATAACTTTTGTTTATAACTTCACATTATATGTTGTATGCCCAGCAATTCAAAAGAAGTACACATAAAATATTCTTTTATGTTTTAGGCACACAATGTATTAAGAATAGAATTTTGTGACAGGAATAACTGAAAGAAGTAGGACAGATATATAAAGACATAGAGTATTTGAATGTTACAAAGTTTAAATACTGTAAACACAATTCATAGTTTTATAACAATAAGTAGTGGGGTAAGAGTATTTTATCCACGATGATCACAAAGAGAGTGGATATAGAATATAAGCAAAAGGAAAAGAGAAAGGAATTTCAACATTTCATCACAAAATTGTCAACTAAACACAAATGTAGTGATACAGAAAATTTTGAGTTAAAGAAGATATTATGCATATAGCAAACAAATGGCAACATGGCTGCAGTGATACATATTCATCCTTAATAATGAAGGAAATATGGGCATAAGTTACAATAGGAATGGACCTTCTATCATAATGCTAACTAAAATCAATCAGCCACAAAGAAGTGCTTATCATTCTGCTTATGAGGTATAGAACACTTAAAAACATCAATACAGAAAGTGAAATTGTAGTTTCCAAGGCCTGGAAATAAGACAGGGGAAGTTATTTTTTAATAAATAAAGTTTCAGTGTTGCACAATGTAAGATTTTTAGAGACAGGTGGGTAACAATGCTTGCACAACCATGTGAATGTACTTAATACTTCTGAAACACACACTTAAAATAGTTAAGACAATAGGTTTTGCGTTATATGTGTTTTAGCACAAAAAAAAAAAAAGGAAAAAATGAATGGAAATATCGTCAGAATTGTTTTGTGAAAGAAAGACAAATAAAACAGGTGACTGAGCCAGACTATACACAGCATTTTTTTTTCTTGTGGTATTTTGCTCTCTATTTGGCAAGGATTACATTCTGCTCTTAAAGAGCGAACGGTTGAGCTGAGATGAGATATGACATAGGTTAAAAGCCAAAAGATGTTGGGTTAAGTTCTATTTTCTACATGCTAAACATGTAACCTAAATTTTCAGCTATTAATGGACTTTCAAAAGCTGCACAGCTCTGAGTGTATTTAGCCTTCATTTTTTTGTTGTTGTTGTTTTGTTTTGTTTGTTTTTTGTTTGCTTTTCTTCCGGTATCAGGAATTGAACTCATGACCTTGCGCTTGCCAGGCAGGAGCTTTGCCGCTGAGCTAAATCCCCAGCCCCCTAGGCTTCATTTTTAAGATGGTGAGCGCCCTTTGTTTCATAGTACTGCCAGAACTTTTCTAATTTTCCAGAAAGTACTTAGCATGATCATACAAATGAAAAACCTCTGCTGAAAATACTTGTGGTTCAAAGGCCTCAGTCCTTGTAACTCTAAAACCAAACATTACTAGCACCTTCCAGAAAGCAGTGGAATATGTTTTGGCATCATTATTTACCCACAGGTGAAGGGTTTTATCTGGCGGAGCCCTTTTCCTCATGGACACAGTACAACTAAACCAAATGATCTTTAGTTTTTCATTTTCCGTTTTTCATTTTTCTTCCAGTACCAGGAATCGAACTAACGACCTTGCACTTGCCAGGCAGGCGCTTTGCCGTTGAGCTACATCCCCAGCCCCTAAACCAAATGATCTTTTCATTTTCTTCCAGTTTCCTGAATTTCCTCGTTCTATGAAGTGAAGCTTCTTGTGACAAACATGTTTCTCAGTAGCTGAATATACTGTATAGAAATGTGCACTTCCATTCCCAAGAAAAACTCCAAAATCCATTTCTTCAAGGGGATAAAAGAAGGTGATAAAAGGAAAACAGAATGAAAAACAAAAGAGAATGGCACATAGACTATTTAATGTAATAGCCTTGGTTCCTTCTAATGCCCACTGTGAAATTTCATTACAGTGACTTATAATAAATAAAATAAATAAAAATATTTCAATGAAACTTGAGTATGCAACTCAGTGCAAGCTATTAATTACTTGAGTATCATAAACACCAATTCCTATAAACTTTGTAAAAACATCATACTCCATGTTGACAAGAATAGATTTTGGATCAAGGAGAAAAGAATAATTAATTTTTATGTGGAACTTCAACAGTGTGGTCCTGGATAAGTGGCTTAAACTTTCTCTTAATGTTTATTGGGAAGATTAAACATGGCAATAGTTATAAAGTACCTCACAATTAGTGCATCACCAACATACAGTAACTCCCTGTCCTCCCCCATTTTATCACTAACGGAATTTCCTGATTGGCACCTAATGCAAAATGATAGATCCAAAAAGATTTAAAATTTATTGCCAGTTGAACAGAAAAAGAATTGAAATAAAAGGAAATAGCAACATGAGATAAGGGACATTTCTTTCTTTTTCATTTCATTGAATTCAGAGCTGGAACTGCCAATATTCATTTGATAAATAAAAATAATGTACTAAAAATGCACTTCACTCAATCAATGAACTTACTCTTGTGCATTGTATGAAAAGGCACTCATAGATTACTACCTAGGAAAGACAGAGCCAAAAAGGCATGGATTTTAAGACTGTAATCAAATTTGGTGGTAAAGGAATAAACTTTTATCTAACAATTACTCAGTGTGTGTCAAATAGTGTGTTTGGCTGTAAAACTGTAAAGATAAGGTGAGATTATCCTAATTCATTTATTCAGTCCGGAACAATAGCATGGTAAGGGAAATGAATGAGTGAACAAAGCAATGAATTCTCAAAAAATGGTGGAAGTGTCCAAAGTAGGCACAAAATACATAGTTGCAGTAGATGAGTAAGAACACATGCATTAATAATTTCATCTGCCTAATTATCCCATGAATTTGGGAATTGTTACATTACTCATAGTAAATCAAACATGAAAGTCATATAAATAGATCATATGTGTCCCAGCATTATTCACATTGTTCATTTAGAGAAACAGGCAGTAAATATTTCAGCCAAACAAAAGCCACTAAAGGTAGAATCAATAAACTAGGGTCAGGTGCCCCTTCAAAATATAGAATACAAGTATTGGAGGAATATTTTAATTACTTTTGAGAAAAATAACATTTAGGCAAAATCTAGCTTAAAGAAAAATACCTGTTCCTTTATCAAATCTGTATTAGATTGTTTGGTATATATTTTTATAATTTTTGAATGTAAATTTAATTAAAGGTAGAGCTAGCCAAATGTACTCAACAATTTATATACCTTTATATTAGAAATATTTATGTGACTTATGAATTCTGCTGATATTTCACAAAAAAACATGAGTGGAAATTTATATAATTTAAATAAGTTAAACTGACAGCAGTGAGATCAACCTAATTCCATATATTTGGTATTTTTTAAATGTGAAATTATATCCACAGTCTCCTTATTTTTAATACAGCCAAAGAGCTAATGACTTGTAAGAAAGAACTGAAGTTTGATTTTAACTTTACTCTTTAAATGCTTCCAGATAAAGCCGCCTGTCCCTAAAAACCTGCCAGAACTCGAGGGGTAAATTTGATACCTTACACCAAATCTGGTGAGAGTCTAGATTCACTTATTTTTTTCATTTAGAAAATTAATACACTCCCCAGCTGTAAAAAATCTACAAACCAAAGGATTCAGAAACAAAAACAAATCGCAAGTAAATTAATAAGAGATGGGCACTGGGATGAAGGAAGGAAATATTGTGCTGCAGATGGTTTTTCTTTCCATGCTTTGCATGTTTGTGGTCTCTTTTTCTTTGTCCTCTCCTCTTTCTGAGTGTGTATGTGTGTGTGTGTGTGTGTGTGTGTGTGTGTGTGAGAGAGAGAGAGAGAGAGAGAGAGAGAGAGAGAGAGAGACAGAGACAGAGACAGAGACAGAGACAGAGAGAGAGAAAGAGAGAGACAGTGACTCTATAAAAATATAGTGTTTTTTCTGAAGGCATTGAATCTGCTTTACAAGAAAGTTTAAAACTGAGCAAAAAAGAACAACATAACATTAAAAGGGAATGAGATGGGTATCTATCAATCTGTTAAGAGCCTTTTTAAAAAAGCTTTCTGAGACAAGGTTTCGCTGTGCAGTTCAGGCTGGCCTTGAGCTCACTTTGTAGCCCAGGCTGATCTCAAACTCTCAGTGATCCTCCTGCCTCAGCCTCCCAAGTGCTGGGATTACAGGTGCGTGTCACCACGCCTGGTGCTATTAAGGGCTATACACTTCTAGTTTCCTATGTATTAATCACATTGTTAATAAAAACCTTTTCATCATTTTGGAAATATTTCCTTCCTCAAAATGATGTCAGAGTGATATCAAACAATATGAACAGATGAAGAATTTTCTGAGATGGAGATCATACATGGAAAGTTCCACTTGCTAGTTTCTCTGGCTCCTTTCCTCTTAAAAATTAGTTCAAGAGTATTTTTACCCTTTGGAAACAGTATGAGTTGAGAGAAACCACACCATATGCTTTGCTCACCCAGGCAGTGCAAAGCAAAGTGCTGAACAATTACATGGTGGATGTGATTAATTTTGACAGGAAGTCTAAAACTCAAGCCAGAATCCCTTGTTCTTTCTTCCAAAGAAGATTTGGGGACCAAATTATATAACTAATTACATCAAATTTCTGCTTCACCTTGGCATTGGCCTCACCAATCCTGCATGCATACATGACTTTCCAAATCAGATTTACCAATTCTATGTGTCATCACTATTTTATAGCTCCTTTATCAGAATACATAGTCAAAATAGTGACGGGTAAACTTATTTAAATTCTCACTGAAATTCTCTAGATTACCCTAAATGTAAGTCATCTCAGAATATTAACTTTTCTCAATTCCTGTACATTGTATTTACCATGCAAAATGTTTGATTAGGGAACCTAGAACCATTTATTAAGTGATAAAGTAGTCTTTGTGGAAGAACTTGCCTTCACTCTTTGCTATAGATTATCTATATCACCTCCTTAGTGTTTTACCATAATGACATAAGTAATATATGACATCCAATTGATAACATATCCTTGACAGCAATTTATGACTAAAATTGAGGTGCTCTAAAGAAGACCATTACATAAATTGCCACTGCTTCTACATAATCCAACCTAAAAAACTAATCCATTCTACAGGTCCTACAAGGGGATCAGCCCACTCATGAGGCTTAAACAATCTTCTCAAAAATTCCTAATGTGAAATGGTTATTTTAACTTAAGGATAGGATCTTGCTTCTGAGATGAAAATAAATTAACTTTGGGGCCATTTGTCTTTCACTACAAAGCTTGGGGCATGGCCCGCAGGCCACAGCTGCCCACCCCATGAGGAGCCCCGAAGACACCCGTGAGGGGAGGAGATACAATTTTAACTGTGATGTAGTAATGAATGTCAATCACTCTCCAGAAAGATATTTCAAATATTTTTAAAAGGAAGAATTCTTTGTGTACAGTTTGGTTTTCCATTCCAGATTAGTCACAAACAAAAAGCTCTAGTCATGGAACAGCTAAATTGAGAGAGAAAGGACATAAGATTGAAGTAAAGATAAAAAGAAGAGAGGTAAAAAGGCCAGGAAGAAAAAGAGAGAGGATGTTAATGTAATGCATAATGAAATCGATACATAATACTAAAAGTTGCCCTATCTATAATTCATAGTTCTTTAAATTTTGAAGCAAAATTGAACCAAATTATGTCCATGTTAAATCTTATATTATCATAAAGTTCTCTTGATCATTTTCTGTTTTCATAATAATTCTTACTATTTTCACTTCCCAGAAAAGGCATGAATCCTATGAAGACCATTAAACATGAGGCCTTATGTTTTATTCCTTCCTACCTGAGGGTCATTTTTTAACCATGCATATTTGGATCATTGGTATTATTGTTGTAACGCAGGACACAAGTAGAACAAAAATCAAACAAGACGTGTTCTAATGAACCACTTAGAAAGTTGACACAAACACCAGATTTATTACTTTAACATTCAAGGGTATGTATTTAATATCTTATGGGGGAGAGAGACAGAAATAGACAGTGACACAGAGATATAGAGAGAAGAGATAAAAGGAACTCATGTAGGAGAAATTGCCCACTTTATAGGTCGTCAAACAGTTGTAGACAACAGATGCATCTCTTTGGGAAACAGAAAATTCAGCTTTCCTTTTTATGATCATAGAATGTAGAAGTTACACATGCTACCACATTAAAAAAACTTAATTTTAGTACAGTAGCTATTTAAACAGGGAGCATTTTTCCCTTTAATCTATCCCTTAGTAGTCAACAAATATTTGTGGAAAAATGTAAAAAAACAAATCTTTCAATTTCTTAGCACAAGAAAGTTCTATTTAATGACATTGATTATAAGACTGATTAACAAGATAAATTTTGCTATAAATATTTCCAAAGTGACTTGTGATATATCATTCCCTATGGTGATTAAACTTTGCAAAGCAATATGTATCAGTGTTCGTGTCTGCTTCCTCACTGGTCTACCAAGAACAGTAGCCATGATCCATTTTCTCTGGTCCAGAAAGTGACTCAGGGGAAGTAGATCTATGTTCATAAAGGGATTGTTTTAATTTTTAAGGAGAAAAAATAGAAGTGGAAATAAAAGGAAAATTATCCATGCCTTATTTTTTTTTCCTTTCCTTTTTTGGATGGCCTTGGGGTTTGTGAAAGGTTAAAAGAGTGGTCTGTAACATCACATAAAATATCTAAGGGAGTATTGAGATGAGAAATCTGAGAAAAGAAAGTATACAGCACATTATTTCATATCATTCTGCATGTGCATTTTGAATTTGATGAACAATGAAGTTTTTATAGAATGATTCACTTTGAAGTGCTCTACACATCTCAATTTAGAATGCGGTTTCACACATTTGCAAAATGGCTGACCTTCTTTGGTGCAGTTGGCTTGGGTTTCGTCGCTGAAGTCTCCGCAGTCATTGTCACCATCACAGGTCCAATGGCCAGGGATACATCTGCCGCTGGCACATCGGAACTGATCGTCAAAGCAAGAGTGAACACAGGCCAGCTCATCACTTCCGTCCCCACAGTCATCATCTGGAAAGAACCAGCAACATCAGGCAGTAAAAACTGATGCAAGAAGGCGGACTTCTTTTTCTATAAAATATCTAGCTTTTTTCCCCCTGTAACAGTTTGCTTTTGGCTTGAAAAAAAGAGGCAATGAATCAGTGTTTAATATTTCCCGTGCATAGTGAAAAAATTATTTTCAACTTTATACAGTTGGTTGTTTTTCTTCTGGTTCAATATCAACTTCCAAATGAAGGCAAAGTACAAAGAGAATAATGAAGGATGAATAAAAGAAAATAAAAGGGTTAGATCTCCTGCAAAGGGCAAGGCTTTAGGGAGGCCAAGGGTGAGGGCAGACTGGGAGTGGAAGGAGAACTAAGAAGAATTAAGATGTACCGGCTGCAGGTAATGGATGCCCATAAAGAATGTAAACGTTATATATCATAAACACAAGTTAGGGACAATAATAACAAGAAGAATGTAAATGGAAAAAAGGAAGAGACAAGGGAGGGAGGAGGATGGAAAGTGGGAGAGGATTAAAAAAGGAAATAAGCTGTGTGATGTACATGTACCTACTCCCCCAGATGTGTGTAATCTTCATTATTTTACGAATAAAACTAAAATTTAAAAAAGAAAAGCAAATTAAGAGGGACAAATCACAGGCGTTTGATTTTAAGGCTTCACTGCTGTTTCACTAAGAAATAACTAATGAATGAAAACATCTATGCAGCGTGAAAGGAAAGGACAACAGTCATTTACAAATTTCATCACATGACACAAACCACGATATTATCATTGTGGACAAGTATTATCCAAACCTACAATCCCTATGCTCCAGAATTTATAGTTAGATCTTCCATTCAGTCCCTTCTTTCTCATTCTCCAGTGTGAAGACATATCCTGCACTCTTTCAATAATAAGTACCTATCGCAGTTTTCTTTCTACTTGGAAATTGTTGTATGCTATCACTGGAAGTAATTTATACTTTTTATTAAAAACAATTGCAGGAGAGAGGAGAGAGGAATATGTAAAGAAAATAGATTAAAGTAAATAGCTGAAAATGCATTGACTCATATATAATTCATTTACCTGTATTTGGAATAATTTAGCATAATGATACAACTGAGTATAAGAATAAACATCGCTTGCACATAAAATGCAAGGTGTCACAGTTGAAACCATCTGGATGACCCCATAATACTTTCTAATCTACTCCATCCTGAAGTCACACAAATGTTTTGGTGCATCTGAATTATCCAGGTCACTTTCTCATTGCCTCTTTACATTTGTAGACTTACATTTGTGTCCAAATACTATTTGAAAACAAATTTCTTTCATAGCCCCATGGAGTAAATACTGAATTCCATTATCCTCAACAATAATCCCCAGCGATGCGCCAGGTGTCCCCTCACGACTTGTCTTAGCCATTTTTCTTAGCTGGGCAAGCTTCTCTTACAAGCTATCTTGGAGGAAGCCGGGCAGCCCCGGCAGCCAGGCCCCCAGTCAAGTCCGTGCAGTGCGCACGTTTGGTACTTGCCAGAATCGCAGTGCCATTTGCTGCTGATGCATCTTCCATTTTTGCATATAAATTGAGTCAGCGGCTCACAAGTGGGGAATTCTGTGAACGATAAAATAACATTCAATAGCAAACATGTTATTAATTATGCTTGACTTAATTTGCATCTCATTTACTAACGTGATCAGAGTTCCTCTCCTGTTCTGTACACACACACCGAGGAAAAGGTACATAAAAGAATGTAGTAACGGTAAATTATTGAGGAAAAAGGATACTCATATTTTTAATATTTTTTACAGGAGTGCTCCCCAGTGACTGGAGGCCTAGGAGAATCCCTTAATGAAGAATTATTTAGATTCATTATGCTGTGGGAAAAAAAAATGAAAATCAACTTTATGCACAGTGGGACTCAGCTTCTACAGGCAGTGATAGTGCGTGATGTTTACACTCTGGTGCCGCAATGGATTGTGTTTATGCCTCAACAAAAAGTCCTCGCTTAACACACAGAAAATAAGACAGTTGGATCTAACGCTGGGCTCTGAGATGTCAGGATCATAAGGTGAAAGCAAAAATAAATCAACTCAAAACTAGTTTAGTTGGTATTGAACAGTTTAAAAAACTTTGCAAATGTGAATTCTAAGTCTAAAGCACAAAACATGACAAATAGCAAAGAATTAGATTTAAAGAAGAAATTTTACACAATTAAATACAAAAACACCTTTTCAAGCCTTTTGATAAATATAATGACAAAAGGCATAGAATTCTATAGTAATTCTTTACCACAAAATCTTTTGGTAAATCCAGAAGACAACATTGTCATAAGAGTTAATAATCAACATTATTTTTAGAAATGTAGGGATTTAGCTCAGTGCCACAACGCCTGCCTGGCCAGCTTGAGGTCATGAGTTTGATTCCCAATACCAGAAAAAAACTAAAAAAAAAAGAAAAAAATATAATACCACACAAATACATAATTGCTGAACAGATCATCCAAAAGTTTTGAATAACTTAATAGTATTTACTAGTAAAATATTTTATTTATCTTATTTCATATAGAGTGAAATTAATTCACCTAAAGTTTTAAGAATTTCTCAGTACCAGACATTGTAGCTACCAGGCTGATATGCCTGGAGTCATAAATCTTCACACACTAGAGTTCATTTCACAGACATTAAAGAAAAAAAAAAAAAACTCCATCAGTTCATTGACATAATGACAAAAGAAATATGTAAGAAATACTGTTTCTCTGACAACTGAAGCCAAAGACATTTTATAGCAAATATTTGTCTTTTTTCTCTTTAGATAACTCCCCTAGAATTATAAAATATGTTTGATAGAATGGAACATATTTTCAAATTACATTTTATAGATTGTCTTGAGGTTATTTAAGACAGCTCAGGGCTAACCCAGCTGGAATTCAGTGCCCAAACTGTATAAACAAATGTATTTATCCCTTATAAATCTATACATATACACTTTTGCATAGTTATTACCTATGTATATATTCATCTATAGTTTTAATTTTTGAACTTTGTACACTAATGTAGTTGAGGAAACCATATAAAAATATATTTTGCAGTTTAAAGAATTAAGCCTACACTATTGTTCAAGTCCAACCATTTTATTCCTAAGACAGCTGACATTCAGAAATGTTTAACTTGCCTAATGTATTGCTGTCAGATTGAGCACAAACAAATCTTAGAATTCAGTTTTCAGATTCACCATTTATTTTTCTTTCTACCACACTCTATTCCTAATTCCTCCTCTTATTTTCACTTATAACCCACAAATGTATCCAAAATATTTAAGCATACTCATATTTTATTATATATTGAATACAAACACTAAAAGTGTTCAAACATATTTACCATTCAGAGTAATACTCCTCTAATTTTATCAGAAATTGGACTCAAAATATTTCCATTACTGGAATGGAAATTCCATTTGGATCACAAGATTTTGTCCAGAACTAGTCACTAATTTAACAATTTTGGATGTTACTATCATTTACAATGTTTTAGGGTTTTTGGTTTTTTTGTCTTTTTGACACAGGATTTTGCTATGCAGTTTGGATTGAACTTGAACTCACTTTGTAGCCCAGGCTGGCCTCAGACTCACAGCAATCCTCCTGCCTCACCCTCACAAGTGCTGGAATTATAGGCATGTGCCACCAAACCTGGCTAAATATTGTTTTTAAATTATTTAACAGAATCAACTTTTCATTTATTTTCTTTTTTTCAGTGTTATTTTAAAGAGGGGAAAAAAACACACAAAGAAACAAAAAAAATACAAAGTCAAAAACAAAACAACAAAAAAATTATAAAAATAATCCAGAATTTCAAAACAAGGTGACAGGAAATTAACAATAGTTGTTATTTTACATGTTATTATCTTCAAAGTAGTTGCTCAGATTACCAGACATAGGCATGCAAGATCGATAAAACAATTAGGCATTAATTGTTCCTTCCAACAAACCAGTAGAAATCAGTAGTACAATTATCCCAGCTATCTACTGTGTATATGTGTGTATTTGTGTGTGTGTATATATATCTTGTGTGTATATATCTTGTGTACGTATGTGTGTATGTGGGTGTGTGTATATAAATATACATTTCTCTTTTTCTTTTTCATTTACTTTCATAGGGAAGATTGCACCAAGATTAACCTAAATATTTTTGTCATACAGAGCTATATCTGATCAACTGTTTTTGAGAATTTGGAGACTTTGCATATTATTTCCTGCAGCGGTTCTGTTCAAAATTAGGCTACAAAGCACCTTTTTAGTACTTCAGTTAATAGAGCCTTCTACAAATATTGGGTTTTTACTTTAAAATTATTACTTTTATTGTTGTTGTTTTTGTGATGGTGGTGGTGATGATGGTAGTGGCTTTCTTATTATTTTGGTACTGAGGATTAGTGCAAAAGCTTTACATCCAACTACATCTCCAGTCCCTTGTATTTTTTATTTTTCAGTTTTAGATAGTCTTACTAATTTGCCAGGTTGCCCAGGCTGGACTCTAACTTGTAATCTTCCTGCCTTAGCCTCTCAGGGTGCTAGGATAGCAGCAGTACACCACCACAATGGCTAAGCCAGGGTTTTTTTCAATCTCAAAAAATTATTGTAATCTTAGTTTTGTGATACATTTTTGCAGCATGTAATGATTACACTCATTGTGTGGAATTGGTGCTCGTACACATCTTAACTCCTTAACAACCCCTTCCCTTCCCTCCATGTCCATCTCTTGATGCCTTCTCATATGCAAATGAATCATTTCCTTTTCCTATTTTTTATTTTTTATTTTCTTTTTTAAAAATTTATTTTAAAAATGAAAGAAGGGAAACATATTAGCAAACAGACATCCATTCACAAAATAGCACAACAAAACTACAGACAATACAGAGTTACAGACAAAGTGTTAGGAAATTGACAATGGTTGTTGTATTACGCATTGATATCTTCAAAGTGGTTTCTCAGGAAAACAAATAGAGACGTGCAAGATTGATCAAATTAGTAATCATTAAATTTCATCTCACCCCAGTAAGAATGGCTATCATTAAGAAGTCAATCAATAACAAATGCTGGCGAGGCTGTGGAGAAATAGGAACTCTTCTCCACCGTTGGTGGGAGTGTAGACCGGTGCAGGCACTGTGGAAATCAGTTTGCAGACTCCTCAGCAAACTAGGTCTAGAGGTCCCATTCAACCCAGCCATTCCCCTTCTGGGTATTTTCCCACAAGATCTGAAAACATCATATCACAGAAATATATGTGCACCCATGTTCATAGCAGTGCAATTTGTAATTGCTAAATTGTGGAAGCAACCCAAATTATCCTTTATTTTCCCCTTTATTTATACTCTGTGTTTCTCATTGAAGAGAAACCATGCAACATTTAAATTTGTGAGTCTGATTGATTTCACTTACCCTTATGAGCTGAAAGTGCATCCATTTTCCTCTAAACGAATCAAATTTATCCTGCTTTATGTTAGAGTAGTACTCCACTGTGTGGTAGAATTATCACTTTTTTATCCATTCATCCAGTGATGGACATATAGGCTTCTTCCAATATTTAACTAGTATAAACTGCTGCTACAGAAATGGGTTTGCATACATCCGTGTAGTATTATGTCTTTAACTCTTTTAAGAGGACATCTAGGAGAATAGCTGAGTCAAGTGAGCTTGCCATTTTCAGATTTGTGAGTAATCTCCATACAGATTTCCATAGAGGTTATACTAGCTTACATCACCACCACCAGTGCCAAGGATTCCTTTCTTCGTGTAGCTCACCAGCGTTTGTTATTGTTTGATTTTTGTTGATACTAAAGTTTCATGGTTATACTAATGATATGATGGTTTGGGAACAGGAGAATACAGAAAACTTTTCTGCAACCTTAAACTGCATGATATGAGAAGGAGCAGAGAGAGAAATGGGGCAAAGGGTCTATCTTAGTTACTTTTTTCTTGTTGCTGAGACAAAAAACCTGACACCCAGAATTAAAGAAGGAAAGGTTTATTTAGATCAGTTTGTGGAGGTTTCAATTCATAATCAGCTGACTCCAAGGCAGTGTAGCACATGGCAGAGGACAACAGGTCATGGTGGCAGAAAACAGTAAAAGCAGCAAGAGAAAAAGGGAGGAACAAGCCTCTTTTCCTCCCTTATATTGTAAGCGGGCGACCCCCACCCAGGGGTGTGTAGCACCCGCATAATCTCCATGCCTTCCTCTTGCACAGGCCCAGGATGAACACAAAGTAAGCATCCCGGCCCCCTGCTGAGTCACTTAGTTAACCTTCTAAACTTCTCAAATTGACACAATGAACAACAACCCAGAGCAGGAAGGGAATGTCTTTTGTACCCCAGAATGTAGAACTACTGAATCACATAGTCAAGACTCTAGACTCCTTAAGTTGACACAGTGTGTCAACCAAAACAGGGTCATACTGGAATTAGAGGGATGCTTATAGAATTAGGCAAGTATAACAGAAAAAACCTCATGAGAAATAGGTGATTAAATAAGGGAGAAAATAGAAGTTCTATGAAGAACAAAAGGCAGAGGGAAAATTAACAGGAAATATTAAAAGGGAGAGGGGGAATAAAGAAAGAACAAAACAGGAAAAAGCAGGTAAGTAAAAATAGAAAAAATTAAAAGAGAGAAAAGCAAGAAAAGGGTCTGGGAATTTAGCTCAGCGGCACAGCACCTGCCTGGCAAGCACAAGGTCGTGAGTTCGATTACCAGAACCAGAAAAAAAATAAAGAAAACTAAGCAGAAAAAAAAAAGAAGCAAGAAAAATAATTAACAAATGAAAACATTCCAAATTCAATAAACTTGTGAAAAAGAAAACAGCAAGGACAA
The DNA here is from genome assembly GCF_000276665.1 of Chinchilla lanigera. Classification (NCBI taxonomy): domain Eukaryota; kingdom Metazoa; phylum Chordata; class Mammalia; order Rodentia; family Chinchillidae; genus Chinchilla; species Chinchilla lanigera. The sequence continues at coordinate 7,724,157 of NW_004955440.1, forward strand.
CCTCCTGCCCCTACACACGTGCATGTACACACCCTCATATAAAAAAAAGAAAAAAAATGGGAAAACAATTTCTCTATATTATTTTTGGTAATATTATATTTGGTATTATTTTTGGTTTTTGCTGTTGTTATTTTTCTGAGGCGGAGCCTCACAATATAGCTCAGACTAGCCTTGAACTATATAGACTAGCCTTGAACTATATAGCTCAGGATGGCCTTGAACTCCTAGCAATCCTCCTGCCTCAGCCTTCCAAGTACTACCACTTCCAGCACTTCTCTGTGATTTGAATGCGTGGATTTCTCTCAGGATCTACAGTTTGGGGCAGCGTCCAACCAAATTGTATTCGCCCTTACACTTTTAGATAAATAAGGCAGTTAGACTTCTGATTCCTGCTGGAATCGAACATTACCAGATAGTAGGACAAGGCATCAGTGCTGTGCAAATCTAGAGCAACTCAGGCTGGGGCTCACCTCTGGCCATGGGAGCGTGGCCATGTTCTTCAGCTCTAATCTCTGTGCATCCTATTTTGTAGCTGCTGGTGGCCACATGTGGCTCTCTCACCCAGTCTCTCTGGGAGTGCAACAATAGTCAAGCACTATCTCCAGGAGTCAGGCCGGGGGTGTGGAAGGAACCTGTATAGTCACTCCCCGCGGTTACCTAAAAAGGGACACTGGGAGCAGAGTCCACACTTTCCCCGCAGAGCTCCGCTACCTACATTCCAGTCTGTTCCCTGCAGCTTCTCCCTGAGGAACATCTTTGCCTTCACTGTGTCTCACTAGCTGTGCCTGAGCATAAGCAGCAGGAATCCACGGAGAAAATGCACAATCCTTTCCCTGTGTTGTGTGCTGTTCAATCTCCATGTAACTTTAATTGCTTTTGTCTTCCTGGCTCCCAAGGAATTACTCTACCATTTTTTTGTTGTTGTTATGGTTTCATTTTTGTTTTCTTTTAATTGTTCAAAGGTTATTTCTGCATCTATTGAGATGATGGTGTCATATTTGTTTTTGCTTCTGTTCATGTGATGTATCATATTTATTGATTTTTGTATACTGAACCATCCTTGTATTCCTGGGATGAACTTTCCTTGTCCATGATGTATGATCTTTCTGATGCTTTATTGGATTCTGTTTGCCTTATCTTGTTGAGGATTTTTGTATCAAAGAAACTGGCTTGAAGTTTTCTTTTCTAATTGGGTCCTTGCTTGGTTTTTGAATTATGGTATTGTTAGTTTTCAGGAAAAAGTTTGGAAATACTTCTTTTTCTTTGATTTCATTAAAGAATTTGAGGAATAATTGTGCTACATATTCCCTGAAGTTCTGATAGAATTCTGCAGTAAATCCAACAAGTTCTTGACTTTTCTTATTTGGTAAATTTTTTTATGTCTTCAATTTTATTACCTATTAGCAGATTATTTTAAGTTTTTGTATCTTCTTGGTTCAGTTTGGGTAATTTGTATGTATGTAGGAATCTGTCCATTTCCTCAAGATTCTCCAATCTGTAGGAGTATGATTTTTCATGGCAGTTACTAGCAATCTTTTGGATTTCAAAAGTGTTTATATGATTTTGCCTTCCTCTTTCCTAATTGGATTGATGTGGATCTTTACTTTTTCTGTTTTAGTAAGTTTTGCTAAAGCTTTGTCCATTTATTTATTCTTTGAAAAAAACTGCTCTTCAATTCATTGTTTTTACTAGTATATTTTTAGTCTCAATTTAATTAACTTCCACCCTGACATTTATGATTTCCTTCCTTATACTAGATTTAGGTTTCAATTGTCCTTATCTTTCTGTTATGGTTGAAACATTGTGTCAACTTGGGGAGTCTAGAGGTTTGGCTAAGTGACTCAGCAGGAAGCCAGGATGCTTACTTTGTATACATCCTGAGCCTGTGGAAGAGGAGGGCATGGAGATTATGTGAGAGCTACACGACCCTTAGGTGGGGGTAGCCTGTTTACAATGTAAGGCAAGAAAGAAGCTGCTTGCCGCCATTCCTCCCTTTTGCTCTGGCTGCATTGCTGTTTAGCTGCCATTCCCCCTTGCTCTTGTTGCTTTGCTGTCTTCTGCCTCAGAGCCAACCAAGTATGGACTGAAACCTCTACAAACTGTGAGCCAAATAAACCTTTCCTTCCTTCATTTTGGGCATTGGGTATTTTGTTTCAGCAACAAAAAAAAAGTAACCAAGACACTTTCTAATACCATAGGGTGCATCTAAACAATGACATTTTCAAGTTAAAAGTCTTTTACCACCCAGGAGTCACTACAAACTATGAGTCCCATAAAACAGTAGTAAAAAAAAAAAAAAACAAGTAAAATTTACATAATCATATCAGAGGCTTATTTCTATATACTCAAAAGTAATATATTAAAATCAGAGGGTTGCATATTCATTCGTACTCCTGCAGTGATAAACCAACAAATCACCACTGGAGTCAATAAAAATTGTCTCGTGCTCAGGAGAGCCTGGAAAAGTGAGTTTGCCAGGAAAATCTGGAGGGACAGGCAGTGAGCAGTCTTTGGAAGCTGACCATCTGTACTACGGTGTTATGGTTTGGGGGTTATTTTTCCAGTCACCCAAAGAATGATATAAAAAACAGTGCAGGAATTCTGTCCACACAACATAGACCAAGAATCCAGCTGAGGGCCTGGATCCTGTGATAATGTCTTTCATGCGTCCAACTTAAGACCTGGAGCTCATAACAATGCTTCCCATGAATCCAGCTAGAAGCCCAGAGCCCATAACAATATCTCATGCAGGCCTGTTCATGGATCTGCACTGGGAAGGCCCAAAGGTCAGTGGTGCAATCTAGGAAGTCTGTGCCATTGGGATGAAGGATCTGTGCTAGCAGGCTGAGGGATCTACACTGAAGCCAGGAAGCGATGCTCAGAAGAACCAGAGTTCCCCCGAAAGGTCCCACAGCCATCCTCAGCAACAGCGAGGTCCCGAGCTCCTCTGATGATCAAGATGACTGAGTTCATACTGGGGAAGCCAACACAGCAAGCTTCTCCAGGAGACTGGCAGTGCACCGTCTTCCCCTCTGGAGCCAGGAAGCGGTGAGGACCAGAGCTCCCCCAAAGTTAACCAAAGCCATTCTCAATGCCAATGAGGTCCCAAGCTCCTCAGATAATGAAAACAGCCAAGTTCGTCAGGAAAGCCAGCATGACGAGCTCCTCCACAAAATCAACAGCTCCTTACAGCTTCTACCAGCTCCAACAGCCTCTCTCAGCTCCCAACAGCCATCCTCCCTTCTTCTCCAGTTCTGCCTCTTATGCTGCTGGCAACAGTCCCCAGGTGGGCCTCCCACACCCAGCACCATGCTTACTCAGTTCAGCTGGGGGTTATAAGTTGAACACCAGTTATCAATCCACTACATATGGGTAGCTTACCCAGTTGCTGTGATAAATATCTGCTATTTCATAAATAACATGAAGGAAGAGTGTTAGCTTCACAGGTGGATAATAAAAGGAAGGCAAAGATTATCGCAAAAGCCATGCATACAGCAACCCAACAAATACTCATATATATAAGAAATATTAGAAAGACAAGTGAAAATTTCACTAAAACATACCTTCATCAGTACTTTGAAGAAAGTTTCTATGGTTACGTGACCAGATCACAAGGATTCATGCTGATGTTTTAAGAGTCAAGATGTATATGGTTCAAAATATGTTTTTTTCTTAGATAAATATGAAAAGTTTAGTGTTTGTAAGTCTTACTGTGACATGAATCTGGGAACTTCAAAAAGGTGCTAATTCCAGTTCTGTTTCAAATAAGTAAACACTGAAATGTAGAGTTTATGATGAGATGTGATTTTTAAAACTAATATTATATCTTTCAGATCTATAATAAGTTAATTAACATTTTAAAAACCTCTTTTTTAATGTGGGAGCATACTAAACTACATCATAAGCCTAGCAGAGAAAACAAATCATCCTACATATCTGGAAACTTCTAAAGTTTGGTGATGTTTCATTGGCTGGTAAATTTTATACATGAGCTTAAGACGGTTCTAAATGTTAAACTTTAACTGTTAAAAAAAAGTCCGAAAAATAAAGAATTACCTCCCAGTGGGTAAAAATATTCTCAGAATAAATAAATGAATCTCTAATTTAGTGAATCTTCTGTCTCTTAAAAGAGACATATACATTTTGAGCATGTAAGGACACACATGAAGCAAATTAATAACTGCATATTACAACTCCTTCAGTCTTTGCATAACATTTAATTGTTTACATTCATTTATTTTGTCAACCTGGTAAGTCTGATTTAACTCACAGAGCATGTAAAACACTATAGAGAAAAATATCTTGGGAAGTAGAAGATAGGATAGGTAAAATTACTAAATAGAACAAATATATTATTTGAAGGGAAACATGTAAAGAAGCATGCTACTACTGTTTTATACCAATTTCTTTCTTAAAGTAGTGTGACATTGGGTAAATCACTCAGCCTCTTTGGTCACAGACTTTGATTTGTAACACGATCTCATGGGTCCTGTAAGTCCAAAAGATCAAGAAGAAGTCAGAAGAAAGATCATCTAGAAATGTACAGCCACTTGAAGGCATTTAATGTAGCAAAAATAAGGTTCACCACCTGAATATACTCGGGGTTATCAGAGTGTTACAAGAAAACACAGCAATTGGTCTTTTGAGGAATGATAGAACTAACATAGAAATGTTAAAGTATCTTGACTTTTATCTACTTAATTACTCAGTAAAATGTGCAGTACTTTTTAGGGTGAATCACATCAGACATTTTAAAATATAGATCCTTTTAATTTTACTAATGTAGGAAAATCCAGCAATCCTAATATCTCAGTATTTTATCAATGATACAGTGAGTCCCCAATTTATGAATGAGTTCTGTTCTAAGAGAATGTTCATAAGTCGGAGTAGTTCATAAATCCAACAAAAGGAGTCTTATACACCTTTTCCACAAATACTGTATACAGTGTATGTTGCTTCGTGGTACCTAGCAGTCCCGTCTATGTCACTATTGCTTCTCCTTTTGCTTCCGGGCATCCTGGGTTGTGACTAGGCACTGTACTACACTCGGTCCAGTAAGCACACAGCAGCACAGCTGTGACAGTGTCTGACAGACATGCTAACTACATCTGCAATTTGTTTGCATACATGAATGTTCGTAAGGGGATGTCTCTTCCTATCTGTGAAAGTTTGCAACTTGAAAAGAAAAGGACTTACTGTATCAGGGGTATGGGAAAAAATAGAATCAAGTTATATCATGTACAGGTACAAATTCTGTATGATGAATGTGATCATTATGTATATCTAAAATGCACCAGTAAAATCTGATAAAAAAGAGAAGTAATGTAGGTTTAGTATCTACATTTTCCCTAAAAATTAAGTAAAATCCCTTTCAAATACATTTGACATTTATACTGTCTTTTTATAATGATGTTAATTTAAAGTTGAAAATGTTATTTGAAAACCTCAGTTTGTTTCTGGTTATTTGCTTTGTTAAAATGACATTATGAAATTTTGTATTTGATTAAGATTTAAAGGTTACAATCTTGTCTTTCTTTACTTTGTATAAATATTCTTTGACTTTGTATCCTCTTAAACACAAATGGTAGGACACTTGGAAAGATTACCTGATTAATATTGAAAAAGAAAAATTATGATCAAAATTGCTCATATTCTATCATGTTACAAATACAAATGAGTCAAAAGAAACTATATTTTATCATGGTAGTTACTTCAAATTCATAAAATATTTAATCTAGATTGTTAAAAGTATTTTATTGTTGTGGGTAATACACTCAATTTATTATATCTTTTACTTAAATTTTATTGTTAACATACATTAACTTATACATAACTTAGCCATTTTGTAAATGGTTATAATTTTCTTTTTCTCTCAAAGGTAATATTGTGATTGGTATAATACCTGTGTTTATCCAGTACACAAAACATACCAGGAAACAGATTTCAGATGTTTCCTTTCTATCTCAGGTCTACGAATTTCCTAGCTATTCCTGCCTATTTCCACCCTAAGGGAATACATACCTAATTTGTCACTGAAGTCTCAAAATGTAGTGGTTATGTTTGTTTAAGATCATATAATTCACCTGCAAAATAGCTGAAGTTAACCTTCATGATTAGGAATACTGGAAATATATACCATTCATACTAAAATAAGTGTCAAGGTAAGAATAGGAGTCTAAGGTTAAGAAAAGTATTGAAGAAAATAGCACACTTTGATCTAAGAATACATCATATAACTAGCGAGCGGCAGAGTAAAATTTGAATATTAGTCTGACTGATGTCAGAATACATTTTCATTTATTATATCATGCTGATCAGAGCCAACATCTTTAAAAGAATATTATAACATAAGAACATTTGGGAAATGAGTAAAAATTTAATTTTCATTTAATGGTTTGTCTTCATGTAAGCTCTAATCTTGATTTTTACCAATAGATAGATAGATACATACATACATACATTAATAGATAGGTAGATAGATAGATAGACAGACATAGAGATACAGATAGAGATGAATATATACTTTCTGTACTGGGAAATAGTGCTTTTATAATTATATGTATTATAGGACTGTAAGTGCTGTGAGAATAACTAACATTAAGAGATACTAATACTGGTCGGTGCTGCTAAGAATTGGTGCTTACATAGGACAGATGTTAAAAATTCAATACATTGAAGACATTTCTGAGAAAATTATGTGAGAGTAGTGTGCTACAAGTTGTCTTAGTTTTACTGATATCATCATAGTTTCATAAAACTGTTTATTATTACATGTAATATGATATATAAAAGGCACAGCGTTTGCAAAGAGGTAAACCGGTTTAAATCCTGACTTAATTACTAATTAATGTGAAGCTACGGCAGCTACTTAACATCTCAAACCCAAAATTCTTCATCTGTACAATAAATGGAAAAACTACTTCAAAAATTGCATTCACAAAAGATATCTTACTGAGCTAGAATTCTAGTCTGTAAAGACAGATCATCTGAATGAATAAATGAATGAGTGAGTGAACAAATCCATTGAGTAGATGGAGGTACTGGAAATACAATTTTGAATATTCTCTTTTCTCACAACTTGCAATTTAAATTGGAAAATCATTTGGAATATGATTACAAAAGTGACTTCCATAAATATTAGATAAATACCATGATGTAGGTAATACAAAAAAGTCCCTTTAACATAATCGTCTTCCACCTCCATGATGATGCAAAACTGATCTGCATTAACTGCAAATGATGATACTTCAGATAGTGAATTCTGCTCGTTGCCTAGGCTCACGATATGCTGTGTTGCTCTGCTATGATGCTTAGCGATGACGTGGAACCAGAGCTTCCCCTTGTTCACAGGATCAAGAGGGGAACCAGGGAATGCTCTACTGGGTACAGTGTTGCCAGGACTTTCTGGATACAGGCATTTAACAATTTATGCAAGATAGTTCATATTTTATTACAAAATATGTTTTAAATGTTCTTGCCCATCTATAGTCCTATGTAAGTGTCCTGAGTATACTTAAATTAGGCCATGACAAGCTATGGTTTCATTAGGCTAGGTGTATTAATACATTTTTTACTTAAATTCTGTTAGATTTATGATGGATTGGGATATAATTCCATCATAAGTCAAGGAGTATCCTAATAAGGTGTTATTATAGCACACGGAAGCATCAAAATTGATTTTAGCTTTCTGGCTATTGTTTCCCAGAAGTGATGTAAAAGCTACTATGAATGGTTCGTTCAAGTTAGATCAAAAATATTGGAAGGAAAGGCTTTTAGAATGTTCCAGAAGCAGGGACAGGGATCTGTGCAAGCCCAGAATTGAGGATACATGAAATAATGAACAAATTGAAAATATTTCAGGACAGCGGCAATACAATACAAAGCAGAGGTGGTGAAATAACCTTAGGAGATAGATTTTTTTTTTTTTTTTTTTGGTTTTTCTCTGGTACCGGGAACCGAACTCACGACCTTGCGCTTGCCAGGCAGGCACTCTAGGAGATAGATTTTTAAAGCCTAAATAGATACTACTTAGATGACAACGTTTTAGAAGTCAAAGAGAATATCCAGGGAGTGTATATAAAATGAGACTGACAGACATGCCAGGAAAGAATAATGAATAGCACTTGCACTATAGGAAATGAATTGGAAATGTTAGATAAAATAACAACCAGTATTTTAATATATTGTTGAATGTGTAAAAAAGTAATATACCAAGATGTCAGCAGCAACCATTGCTAGTTGCCTATCACCTTGTCTGAAATTCTGTATTGCTTATATTGTTTTTGTTATTTTGTAAATGTATGTGTGTTTCTTAATATGTTTTTGTTCTTTTATCTTTTATTGTTGTTCTTTTATCTTTAAAATTTAAAAAGTAATATAAATTTTCAGAGTCCAGAAATGTAGAGTGCTAAAAACTAGAGCAGTGAGTAGACTGTAGTAAGTGCTTTGTTTGTGTATATGCGTGTGTTTGTCTGAATGCTAAACTTACATTAGTCTACATTATGAATAAGTATATAATTTTGCTCCAAAAGGAAAAAAAAGAAAGGTGGATGTATAATGTAGATGCTTAGGTATTGATGTCAATATGGAGCAGAAGACAATTTTTTAGTTTCACATAAGGTGTGGATTCCAACATCAACCCAGTGTGCTTGAAGTTTAAACCAGAGGGAGTGGATTAGATCACATCTCCTCACAGTTCTCCTCCTTGTTTCAATCCACTTCACAGGTGAAAAAAATGATGTCACTGAAAATCTTTTATCATGAAGTGATGAAAGCCGTGTATTCCATAATTCAGTCAATCTCAAACTCAAAACCCAGGTACAATTTATTTTCAAATTAAATGTAAAATCCAAGCTTCTAATATTTCAGAGTAAGGGCAGGATACTCACACAAGGTATGACAACAAGGTTTCCCAAAGAAGACAACATTTTCAAGTTTCAAAATTATAAATGCAGGCAAAATTGACAATTATAGACAGAAAGAATAAATAAGGTAAAATATACTGAGTAAAGTTTATCAGCTTTAATAAATGACAGTAGTCACTTCACAAAATGTTCAGATACTTATAAATTTCTTTATCTGTGGAAGCTACAGATTGAAATTTGACAGGCAGTATAAAGTAAGTTGAAATATATTGAAAAGATAAAGATGAAAATAAAAGCCATGTAAAGAGTCATTCTGAGGGAAATAGGCAGGTATTAAAGAGAAGCAAATAGGATACTTAAAATGTAAAAATAAAATTAAATAATAAATTAGTATACTTAAGAATTGCAAGACTAGAAATTCCAAAGAAATTGCCACTGCTACAATTTAAAAATTAAGAATATAAAAAGAGTAAGAATCATGGAAATTAGGATAGAAAAACCTAACATTCAACTAGTAAATTTAGAAAACATGAAGGAGATAAATAGGGGCACCAATATTCAAAGAGGAATTCTTGGAATTTTCAAGAATTTATGAAAGACATAGCTTTAGATTCAAGAACTGCAATCTATCCCAAGATATGTGAAAAGTCCATTTAAATACAGAAACACTGTAAGGAAACAAGAAACAGAAAGAACAAACTGATAAAACTTCAATTTACCTGCAAATAATTTACAATATCAAATCTGGAAGGAAAAAAACTTACCGACAAAGAAAACATGAAACCACTAAATAGAATACAGAAAAACCGGGGTGCACTCAATGAAAATTACAGCAGTTAAAAACGGGTAAGGTAACAGAACTAACATTTGTCATACCGTGGCTGACCAGCCAAGTTTACTAGTATATATTCATTTTAATAGTATATGTGTTCTTATTTGAGAGCTCTTATGACTAAAAGAAAAATTATCAGTTAAGATTACAATTATTCCATTGTACATCAGTATGTGTTATTTATTTTTGAAACTGTATATATCTATTACTATAACCAAAGCAAGAATGATACAAATTACCTAAATGCTTTATTTGGTATGATTTTTTTCTCCCATTCAATTTTGATGACAATAGTGAAGTAAATTTTATTATTAACATTTATTTATTTATTTAATTATTTTAAAGTTTATTGGTACAATTTAGATATACAAAATGACTACATTCATGATAGGGGATTTGCATCTGTACATGATTTATCTCCTTTCCACTTGTTTGTCCAATTTCTATCTGCTCTTTTCATTATTACATTCTACATGTAAAAAATAAAATATAGCCAAGTGTGGTGACACACACCTGTAATCCCACCACTTGGGAGGCAGAAGCAGGAGGATTGTTGAGAGTTCGAGCCCGGCCTGGGCTACAAAGTGAGCTCAAGGCCAGCTGAACTGCATAATGAGACCCTGTCTCAAAAAGACAAAGAAATAAAAAAAAAAATACACTATACTCTAGGTAAATTAGCCTTTGTTTTTCAAGTTATTCTTAAGTAGGAAAAGTAAAAATAAGATTACATAGGATAATTATAACAAAATTAATAAGCTTCAATATTATATATCTACTCATTGCCTGATTTATCTATCTGTTCATCAAAAGAAATTTACAGCTATGAAATAAAATACATGTATTTTTATTGTCAATGAATTCCTTAATAATTTGCTAACCCATAGAGTTTTAATAATTTTCCAAGAAATAATATTATACAGACTTTTCTTATATCACAATTAAACATAATTCATATCACTTTTATTAGAAGCGATAGAAATAGAAAATGATTGATACATGTTTTCCATGCCTGAATGTTTTAATATGAAACTGATATTAAAAAAACTAATTGATCTATAAGCAATATTTTACTTACTTCTGTTATTACATCCCACTTGAAACTTTTTTATATAAAGTGAGAAATTTTACTATCTTTTAATATTCTACATATTCTTTTTCTCTTTTTTTTGGGGGGGGGTTTCCTGTACCAGGAATCAAACTCATGACCTTGCACTTGCCAGGCAGGCACTGTGCCACTGAGCTAAATCCCCAGCCCCTCTTTTTCTCTTTTTCTTATCGGAGTTTTGTCACTGTCCTTAATTATACTCTGAGGTAACAAGTACTTACAATAGTATGATAATATAATATTATCTTCTAGAAGTTTGTAGAGTGTGTTCTTTCTTGTTATCTTAATTTAAAAGTTCACATTTTCAGCTTACTGGACATCCTAATCCAGGAAAAGTCAACAGATAAGTATAACTTTAAAAAACAGTGGAAGAATACTTAAGCAAACTACTTTAAAACATGGAAATAGTAACAAGAAAATTTACCCAAGAGTTGAAAAAGCTTGCCCTAGATAATAGTGAAATGGGTGAAGCAGAATGATTACCAGATTTTTATTGTAAGTATTTACATATTATCTGATTATTTCATACATGTGTGTATATATACATATAGTTATTGTTATAAAATAGTAATGCAAATTGCTTAGCATATGAATCTGTACTGAGCCCAGTATTTAAGAACCATGTAAAGATCAGTGTTGCTGTTTAATAATTTATACATATCAAGGTAGAGTAAATATATAAATTATTTGCTGAAAAGAATGTAGCAATCTTTAGAAAAGTCGCACAGAATCATATTCAGTAGAAGTACCATTCTATACTTCCTGGGGGTGGTTCTTCCTTTCCCCTAACATTGAAGTGTGAAAACTTTGCTGCCTTATCTTCCCCTGAAACCCAGCTTCTACAACAAAATCTAAAAATGTGAGGATTATTCTATTATGGATTTACATGGTGTGGTGGATTAACTAATGGTCAACTTGTAGCAGCGAGCTGAAATTAATCTGCGTTGTACTGGGTGTGGAAGGCCCACCCGAGGACTGTTGCCAAGAGCATAAAAAGAGAACCAGAGAGAAAGATGGTGTGCTATTGATTCTCTTGGAGAAGGCTGTCGCACTAGTTTTCTTGATATGAACTCCACTATTCTGATCATCAGCAGAGCTCAGGTCCTTGCTGTCACTGTGAATGGCTGTGGTTCTTTCTAGAGAAGCTCTGGTCCTTATTTGAGCATTGCTACTTGACTTCAGTTCAGATCCCTCAATCTGCTGGCACAGATCTTTCATCCCACTGGCACAGACTTCCTAGCTTCCACCACTGACCTTTGGATCGTACCAGTGTAGATCCTTGATATAGACTTGCATGGGACATTGTTATGGGCTCTGGGCCTCCAGCCAGACTAGAGGAGGATATTTCCACAGATTGTAGGTCTTCAGCTGGACTCATGCAGGGCATTGCTATGGGATCCAGGTCCTCAGCTGTAGTCTTTGGGTCTCTTGTGTATGGACAGATCTTTTGCACACTTTTGCATTTGAATTTATGATATTCACTCTTTGGGAATATTTTAATATTTGGGAATAACTTTAGTATTTAAAAATGAAGAACTGGGAAAATGCTATTTTCTGAAGTGACTTTTTCAAGTCCAGTTGAAAATTATGTATATTCTGACCTCACAATAAAAATTATTTGAAAGAAATAAGGAAAACAAACCAGAAATTCAATTTTTATTGAACTACCAGTAAATGCTGTCACTGTAGAGAATTTCACAAACATGATCTCATTTATCTGATTCATTTCTGTGTGTGTATGCAGCAGAAAGTGTTTTTCTTCAAAATGTGGAGTTCACTCTTTGGGTGAATATTATAAAATAATTCTATAAATTACATGTCCTGCATTAAATCTATTCCCTTTAAACTCTGATTACAACACATTGTAAGAAAATGTGGTATAAGAAAATAATGTTGGGAAAACAGATCAATAAATGCTGAACTTAAAGGTCTGACAAGGATACTAGATTAGGATGACTCAGAAATTACAACCTGACTGCCTTTCTGACAATACAGCCTCACTTCAGGTGAGCTCAAATCCTGAGAAAGATTTCATCGAAGAGCTGAGCAGCACAGTGAGTCAAATATGGACAGCATGTCTATTACAAGAGTTGCCCAACTACAGCAGGCCATGCCTCCAGAACGCGCAGCAGAGGAAGAATTTTTGTCTGCTTTGCTTCGTAGTTAGATACGGTTATGCTGCCAAGAATGGAAAGGAACAAAGGACAAATATTGCTATAGCTGCATAGCAAACTCTAGTTAATGATGAGGAGTTCGCTGCCAGAGGGAGAAACCATTCTTAACGGCAAGTTGGACCCTTTAAAACATACTGCATCAGAGTACAAAGGTAGGTTGAGACGTTTCCTCTGCTCGAAGGAAAGGTTTTGTCATAATAACAGACAGTTACCTTGAAAGAAGGTACTGGATGACACCAGTCACATGTTAGGCAAATAGAGCCTGTTTTCATGTCACCACAGCCTGATAAAACTGATACAGTTTCTAGATCAATACAGAACTGCAACATAATACTTTTCAAGGAATAACTTCAGTATTTAAAAATGAAGAATTAGGAAAATGCTATTTTCTGAAATAATTTTTTCAAGTCCAGTTGAAAAATATGTATATTCTGACTTCACCATAAAAAAGTATTTGAAAGAAATAAAGAAGACAAATCAAATTTCAATTTTATTGAAATTTTATTGAAATACCAGTAAGTGCTGTCACTGTGGAGAATTTTACAAACATGATCTCATTTATCTGATTTATTTCTGTGTGTGAGTGTATGCAGCGGCCATTTGTGCATACGTTGTACTTTACTAAGAAGGAAATCAGTGTCGAGGAAATCTCTAAAGAATTCGTTTACTCCTGATTGAAATTTAAAGGGCTTTGTTTTAGTAGTTAGAATTATTATTGCCCAGCAACTGAAAAGGCATCAGATTATTTGTAGTAGAGCAGAGTTTTGGACCTGACAGAGAAACAATAGCAACTGAGGGTTGAGGGGATCTAAGGGAGATACGGTGGAGGTGAACTAGAGGGAAGGGACTTACTAGTAGATATTATAAAAATGTTTGACAAGACTGGCTACAAAATAAAGGCATCTGGATATATTTGAAAGACTGTTTCCTTGGACATCCACAAAAAGCTTTCTTCTATAGCTTGTGGAGTGAATACTGCTGACCTGTGGACTAGAAGCCTCTAGGACCATGAAAGATTATGTCTGCTGTTTTAAACAACCTCATTGTGGTAATTTTTTGTAATAGCCCTAAGCAATTCTCATCTGTAAGGAACGATGGAGTCATACAGTTTAAGTTTTCTGATCTTGCTTTAGTTTTATCAACACAGGAGGTGTTTTTCTTCAAAATGTGGATTTCTGGATTGCATCCAAGATCTACTTGAATCTTTCAGGAAGGGCAAGTAGGAGCCTGGGAATCTTTCCCAGCAACAAGCACTGCAGATGAATCAGATCCTCAAGCAAGAAATCAGGGAAATGTTGAGTTAGCAGTTAGAAAGCTAGAAGTCATTTTTGTTAGTTTCTGCCTGTGGTTTTCAGTCCATCTGTGCAAGATCCCACTTTTACGCAGATCTTGCCGGTTAGGCAGGGAATTGTAACGAAAGTCAGATTCAAAACAATATCACATAATAAAAAGAGAGCTTACCAGGAGATCATATACCATTTCTTAATGGAAATATAAATAATGATTAGATATAAAATATAAGGAATAAAGAAAAAACAACAACAGAATAGGTCAATCTAGAATACCAAACATAAATCTTCAGGACACAATAAAAAGACCTCAATGTCTTAGATGTCTTTAATTTTAATAAAAATTATTATTGGCAAAATGGAGTGTGAATATATATTTCAGAAAATTAAAACTTCAAATAACAGAAAATAGAAAAATAAAGCAACTTAATTGCTAATCTCAAATTTACCTTTGGAAATCTGTACAGATATAAAAAAATAATAAATCCTCAAATATTTTTATCTTGATTATTGACAGTGAAGTTTTTATTTCATGGGAGATGGGAAAATGAATAAATTTGGTAAAAAAAAAAAAAAGGACAATAGCATTGTCCTATATTAAGACTGAGAACAATTTAGCAACTATGGAAAGGTGAAATTTACATGAATTGCTAATTGTAGAATAAACTAAGCTACACGAACTTGACAATGAAGAAAATAAATGCACTTTACTTTAAATTAACCTAACTTATTTACTCATAGGGTTTTTCAATAAGGCTATATCCTAAAAATCTCAGTGTTTCTATATTTTGTAACATATTTGAAGAATCTTGCCATAATAAGTCAAAATACTACACATGCAAAATGATAGCAAATTTATGTAATGAATGGTTGTTTCAAAACTGAAATCACAGAAATATAACTCTTAAGTTAGTTTCCCAAAACAGAATGTTTTTAATTGCCCACAAAGAGATTTATACTTTTGTCACTATGATTACATTGCAACCTTAAAAATTATGCTGAACAAATGTTTGAATTATGAAAAAGGGAGATTATAGTGGGGTGGACAGTGGGTTTCAAATGCAAATTTGCAAGGATATTGAAAGTTTTAAGAGGATGCAGGCCTAAGAATGACAATATGAAGAAAACAGAACCTCACTCGCTCTGTACCTTCTGAAATGTATGGATAAAAGAGAATCAGATGACTTTCAAAATAAGACTTAAAATACCTTGCAGATGTAAAATTTAAAGACTTTGGGAATGTATATTTTGGAAGTACTCAGAAAGAATCTAGTGTATAAAAGGAGATTAATATTTAAGTTGAGATCTCAACATGTAAGTTGTGTTCTCAACACAATAGGCTTCTGTCCAAATGTGCATTATTTACAGGGGTTTGATGGTGTGTGTTCAGTTACCTTAAGTCATACTGTGGACAAAGTGATTAACTCAGATGTTTAGTTTCAGAGGGCAGAAGTACCAGTATATAGCAACATGATTCATTTCTGCTTAGCATTATAATTGTGAAAGGGCCAACGGTTTGTTCTTGGCACTATTTGAACAATGACTGAGTATTTCTGGG
This sequence comes from Chinchilla lanigera, assembly GCF_000276665.1. Classification (NCBI taxonomy): domain Eukaryota; kingdom Metazoa; phylum Chordata; class Mammalia; order Rodentia; family Chinchillidae; genus Chinchilla; species Chinchilla lanigera. The sequence goes on from NW_004955440.1 coordinate 7,739,979, forward strand.
ACAAGTTTCAGACTAATTCCTATATTGGAGAAAGGGTTCAATTAGATAGACTCTCACTCAATTCTGAGTGTCTGGTTCGATGAGAAGAGACAACTAGAGGCACATGGTTCTGAGCTCCAATTCTTGCCATATCTACTAACTTGCTCTGCAACTTTGGCATTACAACTTTGCCCCCCCCCCCCCTCTCTCTCTCTCTCTCTCTCTCTCTTTCTCTCTTTCTCCCTTTCTTTCTTTTTCTTTTTTTTCCTCTTTCCTTTTTTTTTAGTACTTCCAGGTATAAAAATGGATATTGTTTTGTATTCTTTCTAAATGTCCATGAGTTTAACACATTTGTTCTTATTTCTGGGCACTATTTAGTATATGACAACCTGATTTATTATATATACAAAGAGAGAATGAGAGAAGGAAAAAATGAGGAAAAATGAGTGAGTTAAGTGGACAAAGGCATGTAATAGCAGATTGCTCCTTCTGCAATGGCACTGGACCACTTATATCTAAGAAGAGCTACGAGGAGATGTCAAATACTCCCCCAACCTGCCAGTGTTTGAAAACGTTCTGTATAATGGTATTGAACTACACAAGCGAATCAGGAAGCCCAGTGTGCTGACTCTGTGGAAAGGTCACTTAATTCAAAGTGAAGAACAGACTCCATGGAAATCTTCAATAGGACTTCATGATTTAAAAAAGAGATTAGATATTTTCCAGGAAATGGAACTCTCCTTTCCTCCTATATCTCGAGCACAAGAAAGCACTAGAGAGCCGTAGCATTCCCTAAGGATGGGAACCCTAAGGGCCATTAGGGTCAGAGCCCATTCACAACACATTTGGGGGAGGCAGAAAAATAAAGACCAAAAGGAAAGCAAAGTGGTTTTCTGCAACACAGTAATGCAACCAAGAAGGCAGCCTGGCAAGCAAAGGGTTTTCGCAGCTTAGAGACACAAGATAGAGGGTCTGTGGCAGGAATGATGCAGCGGAGAGGGTAAAGGACATCTAGATCTAGATGCACAGGGTTTCTAAAGAACAAAAAAGAATGAGAAGGAAGAGGAGGGGTAAAGGTGAAGGTGGGGTGGGGAGTCAAAGAGAACAAGGAAGAACGAAGTTCAGGGAACCCTCTGGAGGACGAGACCTCGGGCCTCTGAGGAACTCACTTAGGACCCTCCCAGGAGATCTGCTTTCTCATATATCAGAGAACTGTGATACTCAGGAAGCAGAAAGAAGGTACCCAGCAGCCCTGCCTTCACAGAGTCTGCACATTCCCTTCGCTTTCACCTGTGCTCAGTGAGCTAAAGCTAGATGAAAAAGGAGAGGCGGAGAGTCAAATATGAGAACACATGCCTCTTCCACACCAGGTTTCTTGAACTTCAGATCTAGGTGGCCTTGGGTGAGGAGAAAGCATTGAATAGGATACAAGGCAAGTCTTGAAATGGACTGGACTCAGTTATAGAAACTCAAGCTGGCCAGAGTCACTGGGTGTGAAGGAAAGGTAAAGAAAACCATTCCTGGCAATCATCACCCTTAATGTCAGTACTTTACTGGGTTAATGCTCCCCATTAAACTTGTTAGACACATATGTAGGCTTTTTACAGACAGCATTTAGAAAAGCTATACTTAATCAGGGTCCTTGTTTTTCTAATAATCATCGGAAAATATCTTTGATACAACCTGCATTGGCTTACTCAGGTAAGAACTTCTAGTATGCCATTTCTCTTGCCTTCCCCTCCATTCCCAACCCCTTCTCTTCTCCGGTACTTCAAAGTTTCTTATATTTTTTTACTCCTCAATTGTGTACACTAATATTACAAGTACACTTAAGAGCGAGACTATAGGCGCAGAATTCTATCTTCCAAGATCAGCATTCATAAAATTAATATTAGCTCTGTAAATCTTAGTGGATTATTCATTACTTAACTAATTGAATTTCAATTTGATAACAACCTTTAAACAATTTCTAAATTTTGTCCCTGTGAACAATATAAATGTTACCAAGTAATATTATGGCACATTTACTATATGCCATATTCTATATATTATATTCAAAATCTACATTAAGATACATGGAAAATAGGGGGCTGGGGATTTAGCTCAGCAGCAAAGCGCCTGCCTGGCAAGCGCACAGTCATGAGTTCAGTTCCCTGTACCGGAGAAAAACCAAAAACAAAACAAAAAATAAAACAAAAAATAAAACAAAAAAAAAAGATACATGGAAAATAGAAAAACTAAAGTTTAAAATAAACAGTTACGCTGTATTTTTACTATAAAATTTCCAAGGGACAAAATGTGGTTTTGAAACATTTCACATTTAATTATAAAATACCCTTATATTTAGTGCTGTATTTTAGAGAAGTGAAGAAAACTCATATGAATAATTTCCTCTGTCTTTAATCAATTTTGTATAAACATTGTTGTCCCAAAGCACATATATGTAAAATCAAATGTGCACACCAGTTTCTTAAATAACTGGTTCTTAAACTGTGGTCCTTGACCAAACAGCACAAAGATCAGAATCAGTAGGAATTTGTAGAAACGTAAATTCTTGAGCTACAACTGATAAATCAGTGGATCAGATACCCTGAGAAAGGGATACAGTGATCTGTTTTTCCACAGCCTTCTAGAAGGTTCTAATGTGTGCTCAAGTTGAAGAATGGTATCTTAATAAAATGTTTCTCAAATTTGAGTGTACATTATATCACTGCAAAGCATTAAATGTGGATTCTTTGGTACTATTTCTAGACAATCTTATTTAATTGGTCTGTGGCAAGGTGTGGACAGGTTATTTTAAATTTGACCTGGTATTTCTTTTATTGACAGCTACACTTAAGAATTGATGGCTGCTCTTATACTTGAGACAATATCCAGTTCTCACATAGGCTTCACAGTTTGACCATGTCCCTCTTGTTTGCAGCACTGACATAAAACTTCTCCTTTTACATGTGACAACTACTGAAAAAGTTAAATGATTGCTTAAAGATCAAGGTCAATCCTCAGAGGGCCTTTCTAATTGTGTGTTTTCCCAACATAATGTCAACCTAAAATTTCCCATTAACCTGTAAAGACAAATGCAAGCAAAATGAGTAAGTTTTGTATATGTCCGTGAATTTCACTGAAAATTTGACCCTCAGTTATAATAACTTCAGATCCTAATAACTATCAGGAATATTTTTAATCATACATTATTTTCACATTTTTAAGCCTCAATTTTAAAATTACTTTAGTGTAAAATACTAGGTATTAAACATAAGTGATTGTGCAAGTAGTTGAAATATTTTTTTTAAATGGTTGTAGTAGGATCCTTCTAGTAGGACTAAAACTTTATAAGTCTGGCCTTTTCCAAGGGCAAAGTGAAATGTAATCAGGTCAATATGATGATGCTTGATAAAAATGGGGATTAGTAGAACCTATAATCATATATAAAGCATGTCAAGTAGGGTAACCTTTAAAAATTGCAGCTTTTGTCACTTTGTACTCAATGCAGGGGTAATTTTCATTACAAGACTCTCTCCTATAACTTTAAAAGTGAGCCTGTGCTCATTTACTCTGCCAGCTTCTCTCCAGAGGGAAATTGTCATTCAAAACATCACAGTGAATGTAGTTTAGCAGTATAGTTTAAGAAAAATTTTAATAAGAATATTTTAGGTAAACAGAGAATGCAACTTATATACACAGGCATTTAAATTGAGAAGTTAAAAAGCATTTTCCTAGTGTTAGAAGTACTATAAAATGGGGTTCTAGAATAAAAATATAATTATATTATGGCTGGTTTTGTGATGCTAGGATTCAAACACAGGCCTTTGCACATGCTAAGGAAATACTCTACTACTAGGCCACATCCCCAGAACTAATAACAGTAATTTTTAAAAATCCATTTCTACTGCTAAAATAAATTACGTTTTAGAAAATCAGGATCTTTCCTTTATATTTTTGGATATATCTTATTGACGTAAATAATAATAAGCTACCGTTATGTGAGTGAAAAGAACAACAGTTAAATTTGCAACTTCATGCAGCAATACATTTGTACTGCTGTCAGAAGTAGGAGACGGATGGGAAAATGACTTGGAATTTTGCCATCAATAAGCATCATCTTAAATCGATGATAATTTTTGTCAATCAGAACCATGTAACTCTATAAAAAGCAACAATTAATTTACCATGTAATCCCAGTCTTGATTATTTATTGCTTCCAGAATACAATCTATATACACCAATAAGAAATACGTTCTCCTCATTTATTACAAATATTCCTCATCGCACAATTTGGCAAGTTTAATCATTATGGACGTAAGATTAATTGTGAACGCTTGAAAATGTCTAGCTAGTGTTATAATACTCTCTCCTAATAGCACCTGCGATGCTTGGGTCCATTTACCCTCGTTGATACTGTTACTGCTTTGTGAATGAGATATGTCGTAAAGCTGTCACTAAAGCACATACGCACGTTCAAAGGGTTGCAGTGAAAACAATATAGTCTCCGCCTCATTGGCTTGTGTATACTATGCTTTTAAGGGAATTGCAGTGATAGGCTATCTGGCACGATCTCTGCCAATGGGATATTTCATTCCCAACTCACCGCAAGTTGTCATTTCATCCGTCTGGTCAGCACAGTCATCTTCCCTGTCACACAGCCATGCTCTGGGTATGCACCTCCCATTTCCACAAGAAAAGTGGTCTGCTTGGCATGTCCTGGCTGCAATGATCAATTAAAGTACAAGGAATAAATTGCAAAGCTTCTTGAGCAGTGTTAAGGCTATAACAAAGTATGCAGTATCTCTTTGACACGTAAGATACTTTATTTCTGTATTAAGATAAAACATTTTAAATGTAAATTCTTAATTAATGCTTCAAATAGCAACTCACTTGTATTATCTAAAGAACATAAATTTTGACCTCCAATTAAAATGGCCACAGATGACAAGAGATTCAGTATTTCTCTCACAATTCCAGAAATTAAGTTCCGAATTTACCATTTTATAATTTTTGCATGGCACATACTTATGCATGTACGAAAAAATTAAAATTTATGTGACCTTGGATTCATAAAAATTAATTTTGTGTTTCCAATAGGCCAAAATAGCTGTTGCTTTTTCTAAAAAGAAGTCTTTGGATACTATATCAGTTCCTAACTATAGCATCAGAATTATCTTTTTCTGCTATGTTCAATGTATTTACCTTTTGAGCTGTAAATAATCCAGTACATGGAGTGAGAATATAGAAAATGTTTGCTTAAACATACATTTAGCCTCAAGACATTTTTAAAATTCATTTTTGCACAGCTATGTAAAAAATATGACTTTTCAATCGAAGTATACTAATGAACTTTGCTTTGGGCTCTCTTAAAGGTTTCCATGAACACCAACATGGAAATTTGCTTTTTATGTTAGCCAAAGGCCAAGGTCTAAATTATTCTGGAAAGGGGCTATGTTCTACAGGGATTTGTCCTTTTTTATTATAATCAGGTCAACTTTTTTTTGAAAGCATAAAGGCCTACACAGCTTTACTGCCTCTCCCCCCAGTTCTTGTTGTTAATCAGTTATTTTAATGTCTGTTTTCCTTTTGCTTTATTTTGCTCTTCTATTTTTTTTTTTTTTTTTTTTTTTTTTGGTTTTTCTCCGGTACCGGGAACCGAACTCACGACCTTGCGCTTGCCAGGCAGGCGCTTTTGCCGCTGAGCTAAATCCCCAGCCCCTGTTTTGCTCTTCTAAACTATTAATCTATCTTCACATGAGTATCCTTTTTACTCTTCTCTTTAATTAGATTAGAAAAAAACTGGAATCTGCAAGGAAGGGGGTACTCAGATTTACGTATATTTTAATTAGGTGGTTTGGGCAAATGTAAAACTACTGTGGTCTGCATTTCTGTGCTTACAATGAACAAACTAGCTTAGATTATAGACTAATTTTTGTTTTCTTGGCTGATAATCATAAAGATTTGCTACATTCTTTCTAGCTACAGTAATTTGAAATATTAAGAAAATTATCATACCATATATACTGCTTCCTGTGGATTAAAGCCTTAATTCTAAAATATTTTAAACAACATTTGATTTTTCACATTTGACAAATTAATCATTTATTTTAAGTTAAGGGATTTTAAGTATTCCAAAAAACACATGTGCTTCTGAGTTTTCAATGTTAAAATTTCAGTAAGATCAAATATGTATTTCTACATTCTCTCGGTACCTAATACTACAAATTTTTCTGTTAAATTATTGTAAGACAGCATAAAATTAGTAAAGTCCTTCAATAATTTTTATAATTGTGTGTACTTGAAAAAATAGTGTATGTAATTGTAAACCTAGTAGAATACAAAGAGGGATACCTATGAGTTGTGGGCATTAGTTTATTTGATAGAAAGAAGTAAGAACAGAAATGTGAGAAAGATCAATTCTTTTTCCACTACACATTTCTGTGTTACTTCAGTTATTACAGTAAGTACTTTCTTACCTTTTAAAATGAGGTCACTTTTAATAGGATTTTTTATCCTTTTATTCCTCCATAAAATATTCCCTCTCTTTTTCTTTTCTCTTTTCTTTCTTTCTATTTCTTTTGATGTCTAATCATTCATTATTCAGTCTTCCTTGTTTTCAGTGTATTACGAAATTCTAATTCTCCATGAAATTCTAATTGACTCATGATAATATCCTATTCTTATTCAGTCCAATATTCTGTTATTTGATATTCTTATATCACCACATTCTCTAGTAGTAATTCAGGTATCAGTGTAATGAAGTTTACAGAAACTATCTTCTTTCATTAGTAGAGCTATAGTGATTAGAGAGGAAAATGCAAATTAATTTCTAAAAAGTTATTTAATGTAGTATATGACCTATCATTGAGATGGTTTGGAAGTTTGTGTGTCATCTCATTATAACTGTCAAGCTTCAGAAATAATTATGGTTTATAATCCAAAAGAACATTCACTGGATTATTATTGAGGAACATTATGCCAGAAAGCATGTGGATTTACTACTCATTTTAATCATGGAGGTAATTATTTGCATTGTCTACCAGGAAAATTTAACTGAACTTTGATAACTAGGATGCTTCAATTCATAAATTCCCAAGAACTGCCTACAGGATGCATCCAGATTGACTGAATTATCACTTCCAAATCAGTGAATTCATAGCAAGACAGACACCAGTACCACTGTTTCAATTCTGTCTCCGGCAGATCTAATTCAGTCTCGAGGTGAGGTGAGAAAAGCCGCTCTAGAAAACTGTGATTTCACAGCAAATGCTGCTCTGAGGAAGAGGAAATTTAAGCCTCCTCTGGGAGAATTGTTTATCTAGCAGTTAAACCAGAGATTCACTATTACAATGCAAATATTTCTACCTATCATTAATCATGCTTTCTCCGATGCCAAGTAGCAGCGGGAATTCCCACAATGCACTAGTACTACACAGAGGAGGAGGACACGAGAGAAAGCATTTCATTCCTAACTTTACATTTGCTGCATCTCAGTCAAAGCATTCTAATTAAACAAGACATGTTAAAGCAGATCAAAATGCACTTTTTTTTTTTTTTTTTTTGCAACAGGATCTAGCCCCGTAATTCAGTTGGTCTAGCAGACACTAGGTAGCCCAGTCTGGCCTCCAACTTGCAGTGGTCCTCCTGCCTCAGCCTCCCCAGTGCTGGAATGACAGGAGGCACCACTTTACTCAGCTCAAAATGGGCTGTTTAGCGGATGTTGGACGAACATCTAATATTTTATGCACTGGGCTGTTCTGATGCAATTACACCTGTCTAGAAGGAGGAAGTGAGACGAGGAAATAACATGTAGCGTCACTGGAGCACTGCGATGGGAGAAAGCGCTTGTCTAAAACTGCCCAAGTTTGAATCTAAGAATTTATGAGGACTACTATGAGAAAAAAGAATTTCAAACCCACTACACTTCCTCTTGCCTCAAGGACTCTCTCATAAGTAGGTACAAAACCCTTGGGGATCGGGAGAGAACAGCGACCCGGCTCTGCGCTGCGTCTGCTCCCGGGCCCCTGTGTGCTCAGGGTCCTTTGTGGCTACTCTCCTCTGTCTCCTCCGTTACTCAATTCACTCTGCTCTCTCTTCCACCTACATTTCTCAATCTCCTAGGAGGTAAAGGGGATCATAACATTAAATCTATTGAATATCATGTAGAAATATCACATTGTAGTATTTTCTTCATATTTTTATTTAAAAATTTAAAAATATATTAGTTACATTTGCCATCCTTATACAATTTTTCCCAATTGCATTTACCTCCTTTTCTTTCCAGATCTAATGACTGTATTTAGTTTTTACTTTTTCACTGCCAGAGATAATTTAATACTCTTTGGACACATTTATGAAGTCATAGAAATCAGAAAAGACTGTTTTGTAGTTTCATTCTTTGTAAAATTGCAATGTTGACATTGTTCAAATTTTGCTGAGATATTTTGAAATTCATTCCTGTTGATAATTTGAGTATTAGTTCATTTTCTTTACCTAATAATAATAATTCGTTATGACTATCTGTCCATTCTCCTACTAATAGATAATTTGAGCAGTTTAAAGTTCTTATTATTGCTAGAACTAGAACGGTGAATATCCGTGTTCAGAGGCATTAACCAAGGCTAACATAGAAGTGGAATTACAGACCCTAATGTGTACACATCTTTACATTTATTGAATTTGACCTAATTATTTTCCAGTGTGAAAAATAATTTATATACCCTCAAATAAACATATATGATAGTTCCCTTTTCCCATTGCCAATATATGGTTTCATGAGATTGTTTTTTTCCACTTTAACAGCTTTTATTATGCAGGATTTTTTTCTTATGAGTTTTTAAATACTTAGCTTGACTTTTGCCTCCTTTAAGAACTCTCTCTAGCAAACCAAAGATTAAAATTCTTTATGTTCTCTGGTGCTTGCATGCGGAACAAAGTGGCACTTCACCTACTGTTACAATGGTCTGTTAACACACTTTCTCCTGGTCTTCATTGGTAGCTTCTTAATGAAACGTACTACATATTTTTTCTCATTCTATCACTAGTGACTTGATAAATATTTACTGAATTAACAGACTGATGAAGGAAAAGCTCCAAAGGAACATTGCCTACTTGTGGGAAAGGGTTTTCCTTTTTAGATATAAAGTGGTCATAACGCTAATGGGCATAGGATAGGATCAATTACAACACAATCCCCTACTGTAGGTCTTTTAGCCTAGGACAATGTCCATGTATACTCTTATGTTTAAGAATAGATGGAAAACAAAGTGGTAGGGAATTAACAATGGTGGTTGTATTACATATTGATATCTTCAAAGTGGCTTCTCATGAAAACAGATATAGACATTCCCTACCACTTTCTTTGTAACTCTGTATTGTCTGTATTGTGCTTGTGATATGTTGTAAAATGTTGTATGTCTGTTAATGTTTCCCTCCTTTTATCTTTAAAATAAAAAAAAAAGAGAATAGATGGAAAAGACTCAGGGAAATGGTCTACATAAATTTGCCACTTTTTCCAGTATTGTAAGATACTATTTAAATATTTTGATCAAATGAAATGAAAGAACATTGTCACACCAATACTTGTTTCATAGCTTTCAAAATAAAGGCATATTTATTCTTCTTTTTGTATATTTTTTCATGTTTTAAGTTATCCATAAGCAGTCATAGTTCTTATAAATAAACCGATTAAATCTAATACTTGGTGGCAGACTTTCGGTGACATACTACTTCAAGTGGACCACAGGACATGAGTGTCATTTATCCTACTACTTAGAATTGATTGTTTTCTTTGCTTTCAGACAGAAGCATTTCCACTTTTCCTACTATAAACAGCTAAACATAAATGTTACTTTAAAAATAATTTACAAAAAAATGTAAAAATTTGGAAGCAATAAAGAAGACATGGTATTACAAACTGAGTCAGCAGTTCCTTGTATTTTATTGTGTAAGCAGATCTGTCTGTTCAGTGTGTAACAAAGCATGATGTTTTAGTTGAACCTTAACCTTCAAAGACTACTAATTGCATTGGCTTACAAAGATGCTTCATGACAAATCATACTCATGTTTTAAGAGCAACCTGAGCAAAGTTACCTGCCAAATGGACTATACCTAACATTCTAGCTAATCTGCAAGATAATATAGTTTGATATTAAAAATAATCGTCATGCAGACAAAATACTTGGAATTAAATTTGCCTAAATCCTTATCAATGATGTGAGTTTAGCTAAGTCCTCTCACAGATACTTCATCTATAAAATGAATGATCTTGAAAGTAGTGACCTGGGACCAAATGGTTTCTAGAACTCCTTTCTTTTTTTTTTCTTGTTTTTCTCAGAAAGTCTTTTGTGAAACAAGGTCATAAGACACACACACTAATCTTTTAAGACATTAATTTAGTCCAAACGCAGAGGAGCCTTTAACTTAGGAGCTAAGAAAATACCTGGCCAATAGATGCTGAGCAAGTATGTCACTACAGGAAAAGCTGAATATAAGATATAGGTTAGTATTATGGAACGGTGACTCTTTGATTCTTGATACTGTTCTCTGTGTAGTGAAAACCTCTTTGGACACAACCTCTAGCTAATTTATACTGTTATAGAACTGCAAGGAATATGAAAGGAAAATGAGTTGCAGAGAACTACAAGTTTTAAGAGACAAAACCAGTGGCCAAAACAGGAGTAGGAAGCAATCTTTTTGATATCTGATTCTTCCCTGTGCATACTTCTCTATACTTTAAGCCTAGTAATTTATAGTGTTGTTACTTGGTAAGGTTTATTTTGTCAAAAACAAAGAGCTGGGTGTTTGTGTATTGGATGTTACTATATGTAATGGTATTTTTAAGAGGTCATTTTTTACTAATCATATCAATATGTGCCATCAAAAGCAGTAGTTTTTCTTCCTCATTTAAAGAGAAGCACTACCCTGCTGCTAGTTAAAATCATTTTTCAGTGTTTATCTGACTAATAATGACCTTTCTGGCACTCCATTGTAACCTGTGCACCAGCTGTGCATTTCCACTCAACAAGAACCCGGCTAGGGATTCAAAGATTTATTACAATGGTATGGATTGTATGGAAATATAAATAGGCTTAGTGGTCTTGGGACTTCACGGGCGCAAAGAACTACCTCACATAAATAATGTGCAATGCACAGAAAACTATTTACAAAGGTATTCCACAGGAGGCAAAATAAAATTCATAAGTATTTTTTTTAAGGTTTAGAAAAAGAAAGTGTTCCTTGTGAGATGGTCTGTATCCCAGCCTGCTTACAAACCTTCACTTGCACTGCCAAGCAAGATTTAGTAGGAGTCTGTCGTGTACAAGAAGTATATTGACAGTCAACATATATGAGTAGATAAAGTGCCAAATTACTTTGGAAGAAGTCATGCCCATGGATTAAATAAAAAAAATTATACTCGAGCCTTTGCAGCGTCCACCTTTGAATTCATTGCCTATTGTAATGAGATAATCAACACCAAGAAAGATCAACTGAGTTCAAAGCATTCACCTACATTTTTATTAAGGCCAAATTTGGGGGGGCGTTAGGTACGTATCTGAGCAAATCCTCACCTGCGCAAGTTTGATTGGCTTCATCTTCATTGCTTCCGCAGTCATTAGCTCCATCACAAAGCCATCGCTTGGGGATACAGCGATTATTCTGGCATTTAAACTGGTCCTCAGGACAGCTATGATTGACTGAGAAGGAGGGGGAAGCAAGCTTAATTAGTCAAAAGTGGAAACACGCATGAATATTTTGAATCATATTTACCAAAATGTTACAGAAATTGTTGCAGTATAATAAATGGCATGGCTTTTGCTGTTCACTGTCTTCAATTTTATAGCAAATATTAATATGCTAGCTTTGTTAAACATAACTGTCATAGAAGGCATCAAGTAATTAAATCTCAAATAAAAAAAGAAACATATTACTGTTAATGTTTTCACTCAAACCAACAAGATATCTAAATTTGTTTTCCTTCTATTATCTGAGTGATGCCTCAATTCCAAAATATTTCTCAAGAGGCTTTAAAATTAATCTCATTGTAATGTTTAACTAATTAATTATATCATATATATCATATATATATCATATCAAAATAATTATATCATATATATCAATATTGTTATTTTTAAAACTACACATCTATTTAAATATTTTTAAAAAATATTAACACAGCCCAATTTGATTCTACTTCATTCAGTGTCCTTGGGACTTGAAAGAAAAATACAGAAATGAAAATTATATCACTCATCACATGCAGTTGATGGTACAAACAAGATTCTATATAATTTTAATAACAGAAAGATCATCATGACTTTTCTCCCTAGCACAAACAAATAAACATGCAAGTACAAAAATATACTGAAGGTAAAGGCAATTGCCACATGGGAAGCTGCTCACAGCTAAGGATTAAACTCCCAATATCTGAGCACAACGGGGGAGCACCTTAATGTCAACCATTTATAAGTATTCTTCTGGGCTTCTAGAGACAGGCTCTTCAGTACTTGTTTCACAATTTCCACATTCCTTTAAAGCAATTTTTCTTATGCCCAGCAGTTTCAGCTCTGCATTATAAAAATGAGCTTTAGTATTAGTTTTATTTAGAATCTGAAAAACTCATTTTTATGATGCTGTTACATAGAAAATGTATACATTTTCAGTCAGCTTTTATAAAAAAACTTCCTTCAAAGTAGTTCTAGTGATAAAGTGGTTTTAACACTTTTTAAAAGGTTTTTATTCATGTAAAGGTAAAAAATGTATAAAAGGAGAAAAGACATATTCTCTTTCATTGGAGCATGGTTAACTGTTTTCATCCACTTCAAGGACTTTCGTAAAAATACTGTCCAGGACAAATAAACTTCATGCAATGTATGAGAGGGTCAACATTTAAAAGTTTCAAGATTATGTGCAAGTATTTCAGTAAAGCCTAACCAAGGACTTTTGCAGCTTTCATCAGTAAGGTAAATAAGAATTCAAGCATAGTTTTGTGGTTTAAAATTGAGACACTGAATGATAGAAAATACAGTGCTAACAGAATTCCAAGTAGTAGGCTGTGAGTGTTTAAAATCTAAAACAGTCCTTTGAAATTATCATGGAATATTAACCATGAAACTCCTCCACTATAATGTCACTCAGAATGACTGAAATGCTCAGAGAAGACACTGTACTGAAAGGTAGCTAGAGATGTTTAACATTCATCACCGCTAATATTTAATCATCCATTCTTGCAGGTACTAAGAGCTGTGTTAGGTGTTGAGACTATAAGTATGCCACAACATAATGTGCTTCCTTATGAAAATATCTACCAGATGCACCACATGAGAAGCATGCAATATCCTATGGTTTGGCAACTACTCTAATTAAAATATATGCCATAGATGAATGTTTACCTCCAGCTGGGCTATACTGAGTTTTGAGGTGGTCAAAATTGTCTTTCTGAAGAAGATAATGATGAACTATTTTTAATTCCATAGATTAGAAACAGCCAGTGTATTATCATAGTGAAGCAAAACAGAAGAATATTTTTGGAGACCTACTTAAAATTTGAATTTGCAAGCATAAAAAGGGTAAGTTGCTTCATACACTAAAGTCTAGTAACTTTACCACTGTAATTAACAGTAACATGCAATACACACTACAATCGTGGAAGATAGGACTTCCTTTTTGGGTTAACGGGAAAGAAAGTGCAGTCACACAGATGGAAGCACAGGCCTGAAGAAGGAACACTTGGTGTTAGAACAAAATATCAGTGCTGTGCAGAGGCCCCAGAGTTCTGTGGCTAGAGGAAGCTAATCTGTAGTTAGCACTGATTAAAATCTTGAAACAATGTGAGCCAGAAGGAGGGAGGAAATTAAGCTAATCACTAAATAATATGGCTTTTGGGTAAAAAGGCAGAAAAATATCATTACGCTCAGATGAAATGCTTTTCTCAAATGAAAATTTTGACAATTATGTCAATTTAGTATTGAAGACTGTACTTGTCGGTTGGCATTTTATAGGACAGATTATAAAGGAGGTGGAAATAAGAAGTGCATAATATTGAAATAAAAGTCCATTCTTGAAATTCAAGAGAAAGCACCTATATTTATGTATGATTTATAATTTAAGGATCTTATATATGATTGAAAAATATTTTATAAAATCCGTGTTTAGACTTTCAGCCTATAGCACGAATGTTTGCATAATGTGGATGCTCAGACCAGTTTTGTCCTATATTTTTCCTTCCCTTCCCTTCCCTTCCCTTCCCTTCCCTTCCCTTCCCTTCTCTTCCCTTCCCTTCCCATTTTCCCCCACTTTCTCCTCTCCTCTTTCTCCTTTCCTTTCCCTTTCTGATCTGATCTTGAGGACTGACAGTTTAACTGAGGACACCTTCTTTCAGCTATAGCCCCAGCCCTTTCTTTTCATTTTTATTCTGAGGCTGCAGTTTAGTCAGGTGCAACGTTCCTCAAATTTGCAATCCTCCTTTCTCAACCTGCCAGAGTGTTAGGTGTGTGCCAACATGCCCAACTCAAATATGTTCATTCTTCAAAAATTTCAATTATTAAACATTATTTTTACATTATTAATTTCAAAAAAGAACAAAAATGGAATAGGGTCAATTAATTTTCAATTAGTTGCTTAACTTGAAAATGTCATTAGTTAAAAGATGATGTGTAAATCAATGTGCTTAAGTCAAAAGATTGAAGATATATTGGTCTAACACATGCCTGTGTCCACACAAAATATTTTATTTCTCTCAGAAGAATGCAGTTAGTGAGACCAAACACATATATTATAAAAATATTATTTCTTGAACTTTCCAAAGTGTTTTCTCTCCAAATATAAGTTTCTTTGTTCTTACGAGGAGCAAGGAACTATTCCTATGCAATCAAAAACCAAAAATAAAAGCCAAAGGGAGGAAATTAAACTCTTGATTTCTATCTGATGTTCTATATGTGTTTTGTTCCCTGTCCTGAGCCAGTGGAGCTAGTTAATAACATATTCCATGTCTCTTCCCTTGGGTCTTCTTCAAAATTCTGTTGCCAGAGAGCAAAGGAGTGACTTCTGAACTTCTGTAAATTTGCTCATTCTTGAGTGGTTTATTTGTGCATTTTTTTTTTTTTTTGTACCAGTAATTGAACTCAAGACCTTGCACTTGCCACGCAGGTGCCATGCTACTGAGCTGTATCCCCAGCCTTCCAGTGCTCTAAATGGATTTTCCATATCTTTAAATTCAAAGATTTTTAGAGGTCCCCTGTCCCTGCCCTAAATAGTGGTGTGGTTGTACTATTGCCTTAGAATAGGGGGAGAGACAAGTTATGGGGAAGATGAAATGATACATAAAAGTGGAGGAGAAGAAAATTTTTGCTAAAAATAATGAACATGAGGCACTTTGTGGTCTAACCTTTTGGAAAAGGATGACTAAGAAATCAAATTGAGTTCAGATCGTATTAAAGATATTTTCACCCACTGTGTTTTTAATTCCCAAACACAAAAGACTCAGGAAAAAGCAGTTTAAAGACGACTCGAAGGAGAACATACAGCAGTTGATCGGGTCCTCATCACTTCCATCGAGGCAGTCATCGTCTCCGTCACATTTCCACCGGGACTGGATGCAGTGTCTGTTCCTGCAGCGAAATTCTCCAGCTTTACAAATGTGAGGCAACACTTCCCCAGGGTTAACTGAGTAAAAAAACACAAAAACAAAAACAAAACACAGTTCAAGACCTATAAGCAATGCTAGCTGTGTTCAGTTTATTCAAATGTGAATTTTATCATTTTTGTTTAAGATTCTACATAAAAATGAGATCATGTAGTTTTAATCTTTCTCTGTCTTGCATTCTGATCTTCATACTGTACTTCAGCTGTATCAAGTTGTCACAAATGACAAGATCTCGTTTTGTTAAAAGCTAAGTGTTTCATTATGTACATGTACATGTGCACACACCGTAACACATGCAACTTCTAAGCTGAATCTGAAGGAAAGGAATTGGGGTGTAGATCACAGGGTATAAAACAGCAAATATGTAAGCTCAACAAGTCTGCAAACCTAAGTTATGTCATCCGGATGATAATCACAATATTTTAAGGTATACAAGAAATTTGTTGTGACACATCTTAGGTGTTCTTATGACAAAAACACCTATAGCAAAAAAACTGTAAGAAAAATAATGGACAAATTCATTTGGCAGAAAAAAATCACTTTACTATGAATGTCAAAACATCCTGTTACACATCTTAAATATGCACATTAAAATGATAACTTGCCTAAATTTACAACACTCTACCACCCAAAGATGTATAATACTCACATTAAAATTATAGTTTTCTAGTTTACATGGAAGTCAATGTGGATATTTCTCAAAGAGCCAAAATTAGAAATTCCATGTAATACAGCTACCCCCCTTCTATGTATGCATCATCTGCAAAGAGCACATGACATCTTATGACAGTAATGTATGCAGATCACTGTGTGCACAGCACAGTTTATGTTAGTTAAAACCCAGAAGCAACCTGTACACTTATCAACAGATGAGTGGATGAAGAAAATATGGTACCTGCATTGGCACCACCCTATCTATCTATCTATAATGAAATGCTACTCAACTATAAAGAAGGACAAATTTGAGATATCTGTAGGAAAATGGGTACACCTGGAGAATACAATTTTGCATGACATAAATCAGATACACAAGCTGGAACACCATGTGATATCTCCCATCGGAGCAAAGCAAAGTACAGACTAAGAGAAAAATAAAGGAAGGGTAGATAGTAACAAGTACATGGATTTTTTGCAAATTGGAAGGTGTGCATGGGTTGTGTGAAGGGACAGGGAGACTCTAGAGTAGAGACACATCACGTACAGTGTCCTAATCACTTCAATGAATGTGGAGGTCATACTCCATACATACAAGCTAAGATTAATGGTATCAAAAGAAATAAAAAGTGAGCAATAGGCATTAGAGCAAGAAGGAGAGAGGGAGAAGGAAAGGGAATAAAACAAGAAAGGAGCTGTCATCTGGACATGTACCCACTGTCCAGTGATGTAAACTGCATGCAACACAAACATATATGAACAAAAATGAAAGAAAATTATAGTTTTCATAATACTAAATAAAAATGAATGACATATAATACAAAGTACCCACTGCCCAGTGATTGTAAACTGCATGCAACACAAACATATATGAACAAAAATGAAAGAAAATTATAGTTTTCATAATATTAAATAAAAATGAATGAGCTATAATACAAAGAATATAAAAGGGAACATTGTTAAATAACAAAATACTCATTTCAATTTACAGAAAATAGAAAAACAACAGTATACTGGCAGCCATCTCTGGAAATGAGAAAATTTAAATGTGTCTCACAATATTTCTACTAAGAATCTTAAGCACTTATGATTTGTGTCTAGAAGACCCCCAAAGCCTCATGCAGTTTTATTTTTTTTTTATTTTTTTATTTATTTATT
>NW_004955440.1:7757497-7831293 GCF_000276665.1 Chinchilla lanigera
AGAGTGGCTGAATCTGGAGTGTATGCTTGATTCATGGCACAATCCTGGGATTCAGGGTGGGTGATTGCTGGATCAGTCCACTGATTGGATTGGCACCACCCTAGTCCCTATAGACTGGATACAACACAAGGGACAGAAAGAGGTTTGTCTCCACTCTCTCCGATGTTGCTTTTGCTGTCTCCACTGCCACAAACTGCTGCCCCTCTGCCATGTGCCACCCTGCCTTGGAGCCAGCTGACTGAAACCTCTATAAACTGTGAGCTAAATAAACCTTTCCTCCTTTAATATTGAGTGTCAGCTATTTTGTCTCAGCAATGAGAGAAAACTAAGATAGTTACTTTAAATAATTGTCACTCAAGTAATGCATAATGCAATACCATTTTATTTGATTTGTAGTTTTGCAGTTAAAAGGACTTTCATTCATCTTAATTGACTATTATGATACCTTAGGTGTGATAAAGAATTTCACTACCTCCACCTTAAAGATAAGTAAACTGAGAATTAACTGAACTGGAGAGACAAAGAAATAGCACAAATTTTGATGGCTATATTTGTTTTGCAGGACTGTAAGTGGGAAAAAACTCAGGCTCAGTGAAGGAAATATGAAAATATTCAAAATTATGTCTCTATATATTGGAATTCTATGCAATTTTTCCATATATTCATGCTCTCTAATACAATGGTGGAAATTTAGTTAGCTGAGATATATCCACAAATTGAAAGTGTATTTTCATTTATGTAACAGTGGTTGAAAGAAGTGATTTGTGCTTTGGTTTATACTGCAAAAGGATTTAACTTGTCTCAAGCTGGTTCATCCTGGGGGAAACAAAAGCCAATCTATTTATTCTTGTTCTAATGCTTTTAAATTTAATTTTAGATAAATGTTTTGGTCTGATGAAATGTCACAAAATTTATATCTCAAGAATAAATTAGAAATATCACATGATTTCTCTTACATGAGAAACTCAAATTATAAATAAAGAGCACAATAAAAGATTAATAATAGGAAATAGGGAGATAGATCTTTCCCAAGTGGGAAAGGGATTAATAGATGGAAGAAAGAGGGGGAAAGGGGTTTAAAAAAAGGAATTCAGATATGCTATGTACATGCCCTGATTCCACACATGTAATGTAACCTATGTACTGCAAACATGTACTAATAACATTTTTGAAAAAAGTTTCTCACTTGGTCCAAGATTACATAGATTAACAGCATGTTTAGCTAAAAGCATAAGCATTTTCCTACCAAAGGCTGTTTCAATAAATATAGTAAACTTCAGGAAAAAATAAGTTCTGTGAGGAATGTGGCTGTTCCAAAGCCCTTTGCATGACATTTATGTTTTTGTCTCTGCCCTGCAGCAAAGCATGGGAGATGGATGTGAATCTTGAGCCTTCCTGCAGGAACTGTTTCAGAGTAACACAGCACAGCACAAGGCATGTAGGGTTAGAAACAAAAAGCTATCACAATCAGACTCAGACTCTGATGTACGAGCCAAAAGGTCAGGGTGGGGAATGAAATATTACCTGTGCACATACTAAGAGCAAAATAAAATATAGTCTGGACAAAGGTAAATGTTTCTTCCTTCTTGGGGTAGCTGACACTGACTGCATGGACTGGCAGTAGTACTTCTTTCCCATTTTTCAGTCATAAAACACTGAAGCAGCAATTTCTCTGAGGTCGTTTCTCTAACCTCACACAAAAGTAGGCAATTTGTGTGTGTTTAACTCCAAATAGAAAATAACAAAACTGTATATGCATGGTCTACAGTTCTTCCAAACTCTGTAGTATGTTGGGTAGAGACATTTCTCTACGGTGTTTCTGTACATCCTATATTTGCTCTTGCTTTGGATTTACTTTCAAGGACTTGAAAATGATAGATATCAGCCTTGGAAGATAGAAATAGTACATCCAGGAATAGCAGACCTAATAATAAAGATTATTTTTAGCTATTGAGGTTTTATTTCCAAACTCTCCCAGGGCAAAAGGCACCATTAGTTGATTTTAGTCTTGACCTAGATGTTCCATATGTGCTCAGTATTTACATCACAAAGAAACTGCATTGCCAATGCCAACTGCCAGGCTTGCTCAGGATACATGCTCATGGGGACAGGTATACTTTGCATAAAAACATCCTGTATGAGTAAAATAATGTGAAGTATGTTAATCTGGATAAAACAGTAGTTTAAAAGTTCAGAAGGCATGGCATTTTCCACAGACTGACTATCGTGTATGGATGAATGGCAGCTTCATCTGTTGAGACATCCATACTGATGACCAGGTGATCCACCAGGTTTTTGGTGAAGAAAGTACATATAACTTTCATGAAAGAAAAATAGCTCCTTGGAGCAATTAAATTATTATTTGTATATATTTTATAAAAATCTCTGTGAAGAGTTTTACAAATCATGTGTTTCCACAGGACGGATTGTTGAATGCAGGAAGGACAATGTTGCATTCACAATTGAAAACACCTAAAACAAAACTGGGCATAGACTTTATACTTGCAATTATTTGTTGCCTGACTTACTGGAATTAACAGAAATTGTCCTTTTTATAATGAGAGACTCTATCTCTGAGACTTTATAAATCTTAAGGGAAACAATTATCACTTTCATTAGTTCAGCAGATAATTCTCTTCCCATTATCCAAGAACATGGATGAATTTAGCAATTGTTGGAACTGCAAACCTTAAAGAGTTGTTCCTCAAACTGTGCAAAACCTGCAATTCTACTTCCTTAATCACTTTTGACAGAAATATTACAGTATGATATCATCAGTAAGAATCTGACAAAATAATAAAAAGTCTTTTAATTTAACAGAGATCAAACATAAACTAATACATGTTATGAACTGCCTGGCATAAAACGATAAGTTTTCCCATGGCCTGTGAAGCCTACACCATGAAGTGAAATTTGCACTCTAGAATTCATTATTTTTCTATGGTAAAACTGGCAGAGTGATTGCTAGAATTAATGTTCAGGTGATAATGAAGTAAAGGAAGAAAATCTATTCATAAACTGTTTTATTTTGTTTAGTTTTACATCATCTCATGTTTAGCCTTCAGCTTAGCCAATTAACTCAATACATGTTCCTAATCTTGATTTATTAAGATACTGAATGAATGAATATGTGACTGTATTTCTAACTTTGTTCATATTCTTTTCAAACCCAATATAGTGATGTATGCTAAACTAATTCCTCTTTCCCTCAGTTGATGATTTCCTGTAAACTATATCAAAATACTAACAACTCAGTCATAGCACCACTTGTCCTTGTACAAAATATAAACTAAAATTTTCTGGTTGTCACCACATGCCTCATGTTAAGACATTTATTTGTTCAACACATTGTTCATTTCCTTTTGCTTTTGTTTCATTTTGGGACTGCAGAATTTTTTTACTGCTTCATTGAGCAGGAAACGAGAGGACTAAAAAGAAAACCTGAAGTGGTTTGTTAGATGCCTTCCGATAATCTCACACAGAATGACAGTGAGGAAAATACTGCTGTGGCTTTTTATTTTTCATTCTTAGATCATAGCAAGACGACTTTCATTAGCTAGAGTGGTCTTCTGAGCAGTCAACCTAAGTGTGTTATAATCTTCTGTGAGTTTTTATGCAAGAAGCCAATAAATTTTCACTGCCTTAAACTTTTTACTGCACATGAGATTGCACAGATCCTAGAACATAAGGCTTGTCACAAGAGAACAGATAAATGGCTCAACACAGTGGAGCACTGTTTCTGACAGAGACATATATCTGGCGTTTTATACAGTCATGAAGGTCCCAGTATTACTGACACATAATTTTTCAGTGCTGTCCCTTAGTTAAATAATATATTTGGAATGTTCAAATTGCTCTTCTGCACATAAGGAACATTTGTATGTTCAGTATTCTCTTTCATGCCACTAAAGAAACATTTAAAAAAATTGCTAATTCCTTGCTCTAGGTAAAATGATACACTACTTTATAAAAAAAAAGACTATCACTTTTGCTAGAACCACTATGTCCTCATTTTTAATTTTTAACTTTATGTTTCTCTCACGAAAGTATCAAAAATATATTTACTTAATAATTGGTCAATTAATTTTACACATGCTTCTCAGAAATAGTGAGCTCCAGGTAATTATACTTCAGGAGACATCAACCCTGTGAGAGGATGTGACCACAGCAGACAATATTCACAAAATTCACAAGGGTCCAATCTACTCTTATCTTTGATTTACCTTTAGCATGGCAGTAGAATTTGATCTTATTCAATCATATAGGATACCAAAGTTTTTCAGTTGGGGGCATGCCTTTTTACGGGGTAGCCTTATGTTACAAGTTTATTAAGAATAAATCCTTTTAAAAATAGAAAAATCCTTGATGTCCAGCCTGGCTTAATCACCTGCCAGTGGGTTTTTGTTTACTTGATGTCAGTTCAGTGGATATAACAGACAGCAGCAAGTTCACGTCTCAATGAGCGTTCCTCTTCTCTCTGTTTTGTTTGATTGACTCAGATTGCATAGTTAATCCAGTAAACTCCTTTCACATGCCTCTAATCTAGGTTGAACTAAAGCTAGAGTCCAGAAAAGTTTGCACTGAAGAGAGGTTAGTAGCACAGGGATATTGTTTGGTCCCATAATGTGCAGCTATAAACTCATTTTCTAATTTTCCTGCATGTCAGTTTTGTTATTTGCAGACCAAATCTAACACATCCTTAAAATATTTTCTCATTAAGTAAATATGAACTGAAAGCATTTAAACACATTTTGGGGTCTTTGCAGAAGCATGAGATAGTATGCTGCTTTTGTTGACTTTTCTTAAAAGTTTTCAAAGGAAACTAGCCAAGTTCCATACTATAGCAAAGATACAATAGAATTTTTGATAGTTAAGCTCAATACTCATTCTGAAATAAGAATGAATTTATGTTCAGTGATTTAAAATTGTTTATCATTGAAAGTATAGATAAAATTATCATTTGTTTCCATTTCATTGCATGGAGCTTACATCATCTATGAATTATGGGTTCTAGGCAGAGACAAATAGTATTAGAAAAATTTCCTGTAACTCTCACCAAAGCAATAATCATTTATGTACAAATATGATAACAAATCTTGTAACATCAGTTTTGTACTCAACATCATGGACAACGTTTCTTATGGGCCAACGTTACTTAATTTTTTTATTTACATAGAAATACCCAATGGCATCTTAGGTAATTTAGACATAAATACTTCATCTCTTTCTGGCTTTGTTTTACTTTGTTTTTTCCCACCCACAGTTAAGCCTGTCACTCTGAATCATTCTAAGTGGGCTCGGCTAGAGTTTCTTTACAGATATTGTATCTCTGACTTCTGAGAAACTAGTGAACATGTTTTGTTTTTGTTTGGTTTGGCAGTTATGCCAAGAGAATGACTCCATAAGACAAAATGCTACATGAAAAGCCAGGGGTACAAAAAAGAGAGAAAGTGGTAGTCACTGCTAAGAAAAAACTATACCAAAAACTCATCTAAAGATTTGGATATCATGACAGGGCTATTTCTATTAAGCGCAACACTCAAGTAAATGTCTCTGAGGTCTTCTCCTTACCATAATATGTGAATAGAGCTAAATATTGTTAAAATGAGAGTGACCAAACATCTTGACTGCAGTGATAACATCTACCTACAAAGAGGAATAGCCGGAAAGTGTATAAGGGAACAGGTAAGATATTCTTTGAGTCTAAGGGTTTTATATAGATATCAGGAAAAGCATTTGCCTTTGACTTGGTGACATCCAAAACATGGCACTTTATCTGTGTCTGTTACAACTATAGGTGCCTGTGTTTCTCATATGCCATTCTTCCTCCTGTTCTCATAATGCCGAGCTTGGGCTAGGGGGTCGGCGCATCCCCCAAGGGCCCTTTCATGCTACTTTCCACTTGCAGCATAGGCGAAGTAAAAACAATGGACACGTGACTGATTTTTACTAAAACTCTGTGTCTTTTTTCACCAAAATATAGATGGAAATAGGAAATGTATATAAATAGTCATAAAAAATTAAAGAGATGATGAAACCTAGCAGGAATTTTTTTCTGGTTTTAAATAACTGTAATTCTTTTTATTTTGTCTTCTCCTCATCCCTGATCTTTTATTTTATTTTATTTTTTGTGTGGGGGGCATAGGGGCAAGTGCTCTATCAACATCTACTTCACTTTTCTATTTCTGTTTATCTCAGTATATCTGAGCTCATTTTAATATTCTCCCTCATTTTTCCTCCATTCCACAATAATGCTACATAAAAACATGCCATATCTTTTTATAAATCTAGTGATAGAGATATGCTAACCTGAACATTACCCATGAGTGTTTTAGCCTATAATCATAAGAATAAAGGAAATACAACAAAACTAGAAGGCTGATGATCTACATAATTGTGAACCAAATAATTAAAATTAAAGAACAAATTAAAAATTTAAAGACCTAAAATTCCACGTAGATTTCAGTACCTTATGAATACATCTTCCTCTTAATCACCTACAGTGACAAAAGCAATAACAAAACTCATAAATCCCTGAGAGTTCGGTCTCTTGATCAGCCTATTGACACTATTATAAGAGAATTTTATCTCTTTTTCCAAGCCAATGGGAATAGATTTAAAGATTCACTGAAGGTCCTTTCCTAGTTTTGCCATGGGAAATTGAATAAGCCTCTCCATCTTGAGGTAAGAAAGAAAATTCTTTGTTCCTGCAGTTCAGCATGGAAGGAACACCATACATTCTCCTTTTTACACCTAGCAAAGAGGAAGATAAAGGCAGTGCTTCCTCTTATTCCAGACAGAAGGTCCAGAGACGGAGCAAAGGGAAGATGAGGCCTTGGACGCTCACACAGGATTCCCTGTGTGTCTGGCCACAGAAGTTCCTGTGCCCAAAAAATATTTACATGAGATCTATTATTCATATATAAGGTGACATGTTTCAAATACAACTAGGGAACTTTTGATCTAGGTGTAAAATTATCATAAAATATTTTAAAACTGATTAGCTAGCTATCAATTCCAAATATATTTACAATATAAAGAAGAATCTGTGCAGTGATTCAGATAATATTCTTAGAAATCTTAAAGCATAGTAGGAAGGAGTGAAAGGGAGAAATATGAAGAAAGTAGAGTATAAGAAAGGAAAAATCAAATCAAATTATTTGATCAAATTATTGGACTCTAATTATTGGAATTCAAAATTCTATCACAAAAGTTTAAAATTTAACAGTATTATTCTAAGTGCCTAAAGATGATATAATAAAAAATTAAATATAGGTTGTATGTTAAAATACAAAAGTAAATACACACAATAAAGACAGGGGTAAATATCTCCATCAAATACCAAATACAAAAAATGCAAATAAGATAAATGGTTTAAAAAGCAGTCATTAAAAATTTGCAAGGAACAACAAATCACATGATAAGATGTTAGAGCCACAGAAAGTAAGAATTAAGGGTAAAATACGTGACACTGTTGTGCGCGGTAGAGCACCTGTGGTACTCGCCACAGGACGCTGTTTATCACTGAAAGCCGCTTTTGTGCTTTTCTTTTAATGTGTGAATTGTTTTGTTTCCTAAACTAAAACTTCAGCATTCAGATTTAACCCCAGTGTCGCCACTTTGTGATAAATCAATGGGTTTGGCGTTACAGCTTGGACACTCAGTCTCTAAAAGGTTCCTATTGCGGCTGTGATGTGATCAAAAAATGAAAGTAAGGAGGAACAAGGCCATGAAGAGCTCAGTCTTCACAATGAAATAGCCCGAGGCCTGGTTTCCACAGGGTCCTGACTGTGATTCCTGACTCCTAACCCCGCTGACCTCCGGACTGTGCCACGGCCCCATTGCTGGTGAGTCTGAGGCCCGCTCGCTGTGGGTCCTCATGCCCAGCAGCCTCCATATTCGCGTGTGCCAGTTCCACCCAATCTCCCTCTCCTTTTCATATATGTAAATTCCACAGATCCCACGTGTGCATCCATCAGTCTTAGGGTCCAGTGGTCTCTCGAAGAGCCCAAACACACAGTTCAACCTTACATCATTTAGAAACTTCTACAGTGTGCTCGATACACACATAATTTTGTTAGTCTTACTATGCCTAAGGGACACGACTTGTGGCAGAAAGAAGAAATTCCAACAGTCATTTTGGAATAATGAGATGCAATAAAGCAAAAGTTATCAGCAAAAGTTAATAAAAGTGCCGTTAGCCCAGGTCAATCAATCTAATTGATTCCCTACTTCGATAAAATATGTAAGTTTCTTGAAAGATTCTTTTTCATCTTTTCCCTTGCTCTTTGTGCCATGTATAGACAGTCGATCCTATTAGGTCATTTAAAGTTATTTTAGGACTCTACTGTGCCTCAATATTTCCCTCTTCCTACTCAACAACTATGTTTCCCTTTGCAGCTGCTGCTGCTGAAGTTCTTCACAATTTCATGAAACGTTTGACTCTGTCGCCTGCATTTCTTAAAATTTTATACTAAACTGTATGCCGCAGTGACAAGGTATTCTGCCAAAGTCTGTCACTGTCACGTATTTGTGTATATTAGAAACTGATTATTTTAATGATTTGCAGCCTAGATAAAAAAGTGCATCTACGTAATTAACTGCAATGTCCTTTTCAAGCTTGAGTTTGATTTCTTTGGTTTCATCTGCTTCTAGTTTTCAGAAAGAGCCAGATAACAGTGATGGGATCAAGAAGCTTACACGTGCAAGTTGTCCCGTTTTCATCCAGAAGCTGATTGTCAGCACACGCACACACTCGGCCTGCGGGAATAGCCAGGCAAAGGGTGCTGCATCCCCCATTGTTTACTCGGCACATATTGTCACCTGGAAAAAAAGAGAAGTGAAAGTGTAAAAGATCTCTGATTCCAACCAAATGTAGCCGTTCTAGGTTCATGTTCTTTTAAGACATACACATAGGCACAGATATGTGGACACATATATGCCATAGACTAAATACGTGCTAATGTGTACAGACTCTATATACGGGATAGTGTGTATCAACACTTGTACTGAATTGTAACAGAATTCAAAAATAATGCTTGGTAGGGGAGTGCGCATGTTGGCTGGAGAAGAAAAAATTCATAGAGTTAGTATGAGAAGCAAGGGAACAGAGGACAGGATTGTGTCTGTCTCAGACAATTCCCCAGATCCAGACTGCCACATGCAGGTCAGAGTTCTTTGGAAAGCAGACAACTGGCTCCTGCAATGTGGCTTTGAACAGATGTCAACAATTATTGAGGACAGGAGTGGGGTATTCTTTACCTTTGTGGAGAACATAATGCATTCCTTTTGTGTGTATGTCAGTGTGCGGAAGACTGCAAGAAGCACAGGGTATCTGCAAAGCCTTAAAAAGGAGCAGCTTGATTGGTATGAGGAGAATGTGCCAGACACAAAGGGGCAAAGATTCCCAGAAGAAATAAAGAACAGAGGCATCGATGAGGCATTCAGTTAAGGAGGCTTGAGTGGAAACTAATAAAGGCATTGTCCGTGTGCATGTGTGAGGCAGCTCAGATATTCTCAGATAAAAGCAAGTAAAGTTTTAAAGTGGCTAGGCATTGTGTTTGATAAAGGTTTAAACAAGAGTAAATAACATTAAGAGAATTATCATTTTGATGCTATTTATTCCTCCGGGTTGGAAAGGCAGGAAAAACTGTATAAATCTAACTACACAGATGTCCAATTTTATAAAGAAGTGTACAAGACTAGCAGTTCAGTTGGCAGTGTCGTCAGCTTACGTTACATTGCATACTCACGTTAAAATTTTGAGTATATATTTCTTAAATATTAATAATAAAGCACTTTTAACTATGTGTTAAGGTAATAAAATGGTTAAGATGATATTGACAGTTAAGGCGAAAGTAACAAAAATTTGACTGAAGCAACAGACTAGGTTACTGTGCTGTGGGCCTCAGGGATGGGATTGTTATGTACAAAATAAGTGAAAAATAAATTTTAGATTCGTATAATACACAGTAAATATTCAACACATTTCCATAGATTATCATTGTTTGTCTGCAAAGCAGAAGAAATGACCTAAAGTTTATTATCATATTTTTCATTATTCTGAGAAGTAATTTAATTGGCTATGTCTACAGAAAAATAAAGAAAAAAACTCACTTGAAAGCTAAAGGAGCTAATAATTCAAGCTATAGTATCAACTTCTGAATTCAGAGGGTGATTAAGCTTCAGGGTTTTTTCAACAGGAAATGCAGAAACGTTTTATGTAGCTTTTAAATATGGTCATATTTATTCCACAATCATGGGATAAAAGGAACTGCTTCACAGGACATTCAAATCTGGGTATGTTGTATTTACTGTGTTCAGAATTACATTGTATATTCAATATTTTAGTAACATCTGTGTTTTGGAAAATTAGAATTAATTCAAAATATACTTAGAATATATGAACACTTAAAGCAGTATGAAATAACTCACTAAAAATAACATATTATAATATATTTTGTGACTAAAAATATATGCAAAACATGACATTTTTAAATCAGAAGCATGACTTATATTCTCACTGAATACGAAATTTGAATATTTAGAAATAAATTACCATTAATCAAACTTTGAGACATAGTGTTCCCTTTTTGGGAATGCTATATAAAACACAGGCATTGATATTTGTGCTGTCATGACAGAAATTCAAAATATAAGTTAATTTGAATAATTCCAAGTCTTTCATCAGAACTGACTCTTTTATTTTATACTGTCCCAGTATATTTTTAAATTTCATTACATAAACATGTTCCAGATAGAGCCCATGCGGCAGGCCTTTTTGAAGTTCTACTATTGCAAAACAATTCACTATAAATACCTCTAACACGTGATTGACTACATCTTGAACACAGTATTTAAAAAGTTATGTATAAATATCAGAGTAATTTATCTATTAATAGCTATATTATTGAAAATCCACAATGCATCAACCATAAATCTTTAAATATACATTAATTTAATACCTTTTTAATAATAAAATTGCAGTGTTAGTTTTATCTCATTTTCAGGTAGGACTATGAGATACCTAAGAATCTAAGTGACTTTTTCAATACTTAAATATAGGAAATAGTTGTTAATGTTGTTATCAATGTCTAAATAATTATTATTTACAAATAAAAAAGGATTTACTGCCTCTAAAAGTCATGGTCTAAAACAATAAATTAACCTATAAGGGGTAGGTCAGCAAAGAACAGAAAAAGAACACTAAGGATAAAATACAATTCTACATCAAATAATTTTAGAAGCACATAACTTTTTAAAAATAAAACACGTGAGAAAAGCAGTAAACAGCTTTCAAATTCTAGAAAGAGCTGGGGAAAGTAGTCCATACCTCTAATCCCAGGCATTTACAGAAGTCAGGTATGAAGATTGGAAGTCTGAGTCCTGCACTGGCAACTTAGCAAGACCCTGTCTCAAAATTAAATTGGTAATATAGCTGAGGCTAGAACTCAGTGCTAGAGCTCTTGCGTAGCACAGGTTCAATCAGCAACAGTGAAAGAAGAGAAAAGGAAGAGGAGGAAAAAGTACGAGGAGAAGGAAGAGGAAATGGAAGAGATGGAAGACATCTACTTTACAATAGCAGTGGTTGGGCCTAAAACCTTTGTGTTTTCTTCTGACTCTTATATCTTCCTGAAGTAGAATTATAATCTTTATTATAAACAGTGCTTGACACACCGTGTGTGTTTGGTACATATTAGTTAAATGAAGGAAAGAATAAAAAGTTTTAGGTAGCAACTGAAGTGCCAAGAACAATTATTTGAAATGTGAACATAACATGCAGATCTGTGTTTGCTGTGCAAATTTAACAAGATAAAGGAGTTTTTTCACTTTTATGTCAGTATATACACATTCTCTGAGCGTGAAGTTTCCTCTTCAGGAAAAGTTATTTAAAGGTATGTTATAATGTACACAGGATAAAGACCAAAGCAATATACAAAACTTTCATGAATCTATATCAAGATCTCAATGTTTGTATAAATTAATAATTTAACTTTGATGATAGCTTCTTCTACCACTGCAAATGGCAGAATTTATAAAATAACATAAAGCACACATTCTACTTCACTTTTTATTTTCTTCAACATAACAACAACAAAAAAAGAAATTCCTCTTGCTATATGTGTCCTGGGTTTTAGGCTTCTCAGTGTTTTATTATACATGAAAACAGAAGTCTCTGCACCTGATGCAAAACACAGAAACCTATGGGGTTTTCTATTTTAAAAGGAATAATCTAACATATAGTTTAGAAGCACACCAGTCACCATGTTTATTTATCCAAGCAACAGAAAAAGGAACTGAGGCCAGATACATCACGCATTTAAGATAGGATAATTTTAGAAAAATTGATTTGAGAGATGATCATCAATCAGAGGAGAGGAAAAAATAGTTCTTCTAAGTTTTTTCAGCATTATGTGGATTGAAGTTGTGTTTATGTTTAGCTTATTTTGAATAGTATATGAGGGTGCATGTGTGTATAGGTGATGATATTAAGGGCCTACTTGATAATTTGGGGTTTTTTTATATATTGATTTTGTCAAAGATGGGAAATTGAAAGAGAAAGATTTTGTGATGATGATCCAATTCATAAAAGGTAAATCTTACTAATTTTAAAAAATAACATAGATAATAAATATATCATGCATTAAATAAAATGGTTATGTCTGTTATACTAGTGCTCCATAATCTAAGATCACTGAATCTCTAATTCTATACAGATAATCAAAGTTAACTTTACATTTATAAAAGTTAATATAAAATTTATCAATGATGTCACCACAATGAAATACATGTTCCTTTGCTTCTACCTAAATGATAGTTATAAAAGTTTATAAGTAAAATTTTCCACATAAACTAATCACTGAATTATACTTTGTGGCCAAATAGACCTGGAGTTGAATCTGTTTAATTCTGGCTCTATGCGTTTCTTGAGGATAAATAGCTGTATCTGTTTAATCTAAAGTTTTTCATCTGTATAATAGAAACTGTAAAATGCTAAGCTTATTTCCTGATTGCTATAAAAATTAAAATTATAACTTAATACACATAACGTATTTGGTGCACAAATGCGATGGTGTACTTTGGAGCCTAGCAAATAAACAGGCTATGATATTTTTATAATTGCCATTCTTTTAATAAGAAATTTCAGGAGAAGTTTACAAATATTATTTTAGGTATTTATTGTTAATAAATAAGGAGAAATTCTAAATATATAGAAGAAATGAGAAAAAATATCTTGCTACTGAATCCTTAATAATTACTTTAGAATTTATTCCTGCAGGTAGAGTTCTATTGAGAATGGCTATATATTTATATCCATCTGCCTGACATTAGCTGGTACATAACTAAGTGACATCACATGTATTTTTTCTGTTAGCTGGGAAATAGATCTGATCAATTTTCTGACACCTATCCTAATATGTTTACACATTACAATATTAGTACCCCTGAATATTTCTCATGGCATTCTCATCAGGTGATGTGTGCACTTATGGGGTGCTTTATTTAAAAGAGGAGTATTCTAATTTTTAGTTTAGAAGAGACACTAATCAAGTAACAGGGAGGAATCCTGAAGACAGCTGAATCATGCATTTAAGACAGGATAATTTCAAAAACATTGACTTTGAATGATGATCATCAATTTGAGGAAAGGAAAAATTGTTTTCCTTTTATCTTTGTTCAAAATTACATAGAATGATATTGTATGTACATAAATACTATATTTACCCATATCCACACATATATTGTATATAAATATATTCCATGTGCATCATTTTCTGCACATGTGTATATATCTTCACACAGCCTATTATTCTCTCATTGAGAGGGCAAAGGGGACAGAGTTGGGGGAACAGCATCAAAGACAGAGAGAGACAGGAACAAGAGTGGAGGGTGTTTGTGATGTTTATACCAGACAAGATTTTCTCATTCCATGAATAAAAATGGCTACATGAACTACTCGTGCATTTGGCTGCCTACTTAATTGCTATGAGTTTACCTTGCAAAAAGAAGTCCAACATGACAGTGTAAAACCAGAGCTTATATTCCACTGATTGTAGAAGTCTAAACATTTATTGATATGATGCTCAAAATTTGAAAAGTAAAATACCACTGAGAGAAGTACCACGATAAGGTAACATACCCACATTTGAATATATAAGTAAATTTATCTCATAATCTTACTGCTATTATCAATGTAACAAAAGACTAAAAATTACATTCCATGTACAGTATACAGTCAATACCTATTGACTCAGCAAAAATGTGTCTAATAAGGAATCCTTTCCATATTTTATTATCTGTTCAGAGATCAATTACATACTAGATGATCTTTACCTTTGTGGAGACTGGGCAGAAGATTCAAATCCATTGATTAGTTTACCTTAGTGAAAACATAATCAATTCTACTGAATACATTTTCTCAGTAAAACAGAAATTATGTTTTATAGCATAAAAGTCCCTAAAGGGATTTAGTAACCAGAGCTAAGTCTCCATTTTAGTGTTTCCTTAATTTTAAAAAAGAAAGATTGCCTTAGCAAGGTGGCACATAACTGTAGTCCCACCACTCAAAAAGGCAGAGGCAGTAGGATCACAAGTTCAACATTAGGTTGGGCAATTTAGTGACAGTGAGACTTTTAAAAATGAGACATTCTAAAAAGGGGATGGTGATGTAGCTCAGTGAATAAGTGCTGAGTTCAATCCAGATAACTGGAAAGAGATGATAGTCTCTCTAAAGCACAGCATTACAGCTTTACAAAACTGCACGCTAATGGTATCTTCCAGAACACCAGATATATCCATCTATCCCAGTGATACATTGCTGTATTCATGGACAATTCATATGCTCTTCTAGATATCTTTAGAATGCTTATGTGGAAAGCAAGTATAAATTTATAATTTCTTCTGATTGAGGAATTATATGGGAAGGTTAGTAGAAATTATTTGCTGGGCATTATATCATGTAAATTTTACTTTTATACAACAGATAGTTATTTAATTCTCACAAAAGTTTTTTGAAGCTGATTTATTTTTTCTAATACCTTTATCTCTTTCTCTCTTATATTTCCTCTCCCTAGATCCACTTAGATATGTCAAAGTTTCCTCCGTCTCCTCTTTGTTTTATTCATTCATTTATTTGTATTTTAGGTTTATCACGTAAGAGAAACCATGTGACGTTTACCTTTCTGTGTCTGACTTATTTGCTTAGCATGATGGTCTCAAGTTCTATTCATTTTCAGTTTACAAAGGACATGACTTCCTTTTTCTTTGTGGCTTAATAATATCATTGACTATGTACACCACATTTTTGTATCCATTGGTCTGTGACCAGCATCTAGGCTATTTCCAGAGGTCAGCTATGGTGAACTGCACAGATATGAATATTCATGTATTACTTTAGTGTGATAGATTTAACTCTTTCAGGAATATACCCAGGAAAAGTGAAGACTTGGACAAATGGAAATTCTATTTTTGTTGCTTTGAGTAAATGTTATACTTATATCCAGAGAAGCTGTACTAGTTTATTTCCTCCAAGAATGTAGAAAACTTCCCTCTTTCCATACTGCCTTGGCAACATTTGTTAGGTTTTGTGTTCCTGGTGAGAACAAAACTGACTGGGCTGAAATGGGATCTCAGTTGTTTTAACTTGGATTTCCCTAATAGTTAAAGACCCTGGACACTTTTAAATGTATTTATTGGTTATTTTTACTTCTGCTGTAAAGTGATACATGGAAAGCCATTTTTTCCAGCACCATTTATTAAAGAGTCTATCTTTCTTCCAGTGAACAAGTTTGGCCCCTTTGTCAAAGATAATATGGTTGAGTGTGTTTGGAGTTGCATCTGCATCTTCTATTCTGTTCCAAAGATACTCGTGCCTGTTTTTTTTTTTTTTTTCCTAGTACCATGCTGATTTTATCATAGTAGCTTTGTAGTATAATTTCAAGTCAGGGATTGTGATGCTCCCTGACCTGCCTTTGTTGCCTAGAGTTGCTTTTGTTATTGTAGTTTTCTTTTGGTTTTCAATGAATTTTAAGAATGTTTTCTCTAGTTCTGTGAGGTATGCTAATGGTATTTGCATCACAATTGCATCAAATCTGTAGAACAATTTTGGGATTATGACCATTTTCACGGTGTTGCTTCTTCCTATCCATGAACAAGGGATATCTTTCCATTTTCTGATATCTTTGATCTTTTTCAGAGTACTGTAATTTTCAATGTAAAGATCTTTTATTTCCTTTGTTAGATTGATTCCTAAGTATTTAATTTTGGGGGATGTTATTGTAAAGGGTATGATTTCCCTAATTTTTCTCTCTGTGAGTTTGTTGCTTTACACTGCTGTATTTGGTTATTAAATCTAGAAGCCTTTTCATGGAGTTTTTGGGGTCTTCTAAGTAGAGTATCATGTCATGTACAAAGAATGATAATTTAACTTCTTCCTTTCCTATACTTACCCCTTTATTTCTTTCTCTTGTCTAATTGCTCTGACTAATGTTTCCAGAACCATACTGAATATGGGTGAACATCCTTTCCTTATTCCTGATTTTAGAGTGAAAGCTTTCAATTTTGACCATTTAGTATGATGTTAGCTATTGGTTTGTCATAGATGTATATATATATTTTAATGTAATGGAGTTCTAGTCAGCCATAAAGAAGGATAAACCTCAGACTCTTATATGTAAATTGATGCAGCTCGAGACATACACATACATGAAATAAATCAGACCCACAAGTATAAACATTATAATCTCACTAGTGTGAGAAACTGAAAGAGGAAATAGGATCCAAAATAGATATTGTGAGTTGAGATGAAACTGTCCAAAGGAAAGAGAAACTGTGATGGAAGAGGGGAGAAAGGAAGGAAGGGAAAAGGAAAAAAAAAAAAAATAGTCTATATACAAGTAAAGACAGTTATAAAGCTAATTTCTCTGAGTTCACTGAAAAGAAAGGATTATGCTAATACTATTTGTACCATATTTCATATCTCTATTTTATACTCTGAGTAGCTACTTTGAAGATAACAATGCAATTATTAGTTATGTTACTCTCCTATTATCTTGTTTTGAAATTCTGTTTTTTTTTTTCATTTTAAAATAAAACAAAAAAATAAAAGTAGTATTCACCTTATTTGCCCATATTTTGATTGGATTGTTTTATGGCCTATTTTGTTTTTTACTTTGTCTTGGATTATTTTTTATCTCTTTGTACATTTTAAATATTAGTTTTCCACTAGAAGCACAGCTGGGAAAAACTTTTTCCCACTTTGCAGGTTGTCTTTTCCCTCTGTTGCTTATTTTCTTTATTGTGGAGAAGCTTTTACAATTTGATGTGATCCTATGTGTTGCTTCTTGATGTTCTTTTCTGTGCTGCTGGAATTTCGTTCAGGAAGTCTTTTCCTGAGTCATTTCAAGTGTTTCCCTGATAGAAACCACTACAAAGCAGCTCTGAGCAGGATTTACTATTAACCAATTGGCTTTCCACGTTTACTTGTGAGTTTGTTCAAGGCCTATACCCTTTGTCTAATGCCCCTGACTGAGGCTGGAGTTAAGGAAACCTGGCTCCAACCTCAATTAACTAGATAAAGACTGTAGCTGCAGGCAACTCACTCCTAGGTGGAGACCTTCTTGGAGATAACATAGTTCTCCTAAATTAACATAATGTCTTACTTGGAGAAGCCCTTGAGTGGATTTCCAGACTAGATTTCCTTCTCAGATTCCTGCCTTTTTTCAGTATTCCCCTCCTTTGATTTGATAACTAAATAAATACAGGCTGCCCAGAGAAGATCTCTGTCTTAACCCCCAAAGAACCTCAAGTTCTATTAGAGGGTTTTGATCCTTCTGGAGCCCTAAAATCATACCACTTGCCTTTTTTATATAGCCCTTGCCATACACTCATTTGGGAGATTGAGGGCCTGATCAGTCCACAGTAACTAAGGGATATTATTAACATGTTATTTTTCCCCTGTTATTTTCCAGTAGTTTCAAAATCTTGGCTTTTATATCCAGGCCTTTGATCAACTTTGATCTGATTTTAGTACAGGGTGAAAGATAGAGATTTAGTTTCAGTCTTCTGCAAACGGATATCCAGTTTTCCATGCACCATTTGCTTACAGAAATTTTATGAAGAATATACTCTTATTTTCATTAATCTTTCATAATGAGTACAAAATTTGAGTGAGAAAGCATATTAGGACCGAGATTTATGTCCAAGTCCATTTTACAGTATGACAGGATATTTTTCTGTCCTGTGTGTTATATTTAATTAACTGTGTTATATTTATTTAATTAACCTGTGTTATATTTAGTATAATGTGTGTTATATTTAATTGATCTAGTAATTAATATAGCAAAAAGTTTAAAGAATATGAAGATTTTAGAAAAGTTATAAACTGTGTCAAAGTGAACTCAGCTATAACAATTTTAATGTACCAGAAAAAAAATCCTAAAGCTCCTGAATGAGAAAATTTGCATATATAGATAGATAATTAGATAGCTATCAGTCCACAATAGCCAGATAGATAAAGATATAGATTGGTACTTATATCTATTGTTCATTGATACTATGTACATTGATACTATATGTATGTATATCTTTACAATCAATGTCAGATAACTTCCTGTTAACAAAATATGCATCAGAAAATTAAGAATTTAATTAATTCACCCTAAATTTCTTAGAATGTATGCTTACAAAATTTCTATAAAGTTATCTCCATAAAAAGTGACTCCATACTAGTGACTATTTAGAACCCCCAAAAAGTCTGGCACATATTTCACTAAATTATTTTCTTAGTCTTTAAAGCATGAATCACTCTAATTGTACCTGTGTAATAAATATTAATAAAACATAAGAACATTATCTAATTTTAACAGGACATAAATATT
Organism: Chinchilla lanigera; assembly: GCF_000276665.1. Classification (NCBI taxonomy): domain Eukaryota; kingdom Metazoa; phylum Chordata; class Mammalia; order Rodentia; family Chinchillidae; genus Chinchilla; species Chinchilla lanigera. Next base: position 7,776,376 of record NW_004955440.1, read on the forward strand.
GTGATAGATTGTTACATGTTGAAAGAATCCAAAATACTTATATTCTACAGAAAAATTCTAATTCTATGGGAACTAATCAGATGAATATATTTATATTTTAAATAGCATTTTCTTTATGTGATACCTTTTTGTCAATATTTCAATTCTTTCTAAACTAAGAAAGTTTTTGTCATTGCTCTGAGTATCCTTTAAAAACAGATTTATGAAATTCTAGATAATTTAAGACCATTCTTCAGTGAAAATGACATGAAAAAGATAAAAGTTGGAGAGAATCAGAACTTTATTCGAATAGAATCCTCAGGGTTATTTAATTAGGCTATTTCGAGCAATAAGAAATATATTTTTATAGTAACAAAATCTCAGGTTTGAATGACTTTAGCATAAGCTGGACACCTATTATAACAATATATCAGCAATACTGTAAAAAATAAAACCTGTCATAATTACTGTGAAGTATTACATGTAAAACTTTACTTGGTTTTTAATACCTTGTTGTTTTCGTGGATCATAAATCTGAAGCCCGAACAGGGGTGGTCTTTCATGCCTCAGTAATGTCACCTCATTCATTATCAGATCCAGTTGAAAAATGGAACCATTCATATAATCGGTCCAGAACACATAGTTTCCATGGTGTGACAAGCCAAAAGGATGGTTCAACTCTTTGCCACTATAAACAACCTGTAAAATATAAGCACATTCTGAAAAATTAGAAGTGTTCTTTAGACACATAACTAAATATTTTGAGGAAATGATGTTCAAACATGCATAGCAGATAATGATCTAACATTTTAACTCATTTTTAATATTTTAACATTTTCCTCCAGCAGATTTGAAAAATTCATTGCACAGTGTAGGCACATTTTCCTGTTTTTATAGCATTCTATTAGAATGAATATGTACATTGCATCCAATTAAATCATCTTGTGAATGGCACTATACGTATGGTCAAAATTATACATATTAAAATGGTTTTGACTAGATTTCATCCATTCCGTTATCACACTATCATATCCTTAGTTAGAAACTGACCTGAATAGTTAGTATCATTCTGTATAGTAATGTTGCCCACCAAATGGGGAAGGGAAAGAATGGAATGAGAATAAAAAAGATCCCTTTAAATTTACCAGGCTAATGAAAATTGAGGAACTCTAGGATGTGACAAGAAAGAGACATATCATTTTAATTCTGAAGAGAGAAATGCTTACTCCTAGTACATAGGGTAAGGCTTACTAACAAATTTTCAAATCTGTTTCTCAATATATTAAATCAGATTCCAGTTATATTTTGTAGTGGTCTAAATGTAGCAATCATATAATAAATATCCACGTCCTCCATCACATGTAGGATTGGAGAAGATGAATAAACAGAACGTCAAAACTGACACTATTTTTTCAGCTTCCATCATTCACAGACATATTTTATACAATATGAGAAAGCATTTTTACTCAAATTGTTCAAAAATTAAGTTATGCACATAATTTAGGGTTCCCAAATTCAAGTTTTGCTCTTTTTCCTAAATGCTTCCTATCAATTATCAGATTTTAAGTAATTGGGACAATTTCTCAATTTATTTTTTCTCACATTAATGTAAACTAAAATCTTCTGGCCAAGAAAATGTTATATGTACAGCACCATCTTGAAAGGAATAATAAACATATATGTTTACATTTACATGTAACATGTACACATATGACATTTACATTTGTTAAGTATATGGCATTAGGTTAAATGCCAACCAGGTTTTCTTATGTGGGAGAAAATATATACAGCACTAATGTTTTATCAACTATACCTTTGTCTTACTGACAGTGGCATCAACTTGAATTTTACCCCCAAAATGCAAACATCATTTCACAATAACTCTTGCAAGAGACAAGAGGTAGCCGATATCTATTCATACCAATAGGCTTGAAGTTCAGTTCATTCCCACTGTGTATTTCAATTGCAATGTCATAAAGTTTTTATTCAAATAGATGCAATGTAATTATTTTCCATAATGCATACATTAAATTTTATCTGCAAATATTGAAATATTGAATACAGTTGGGTGGTTTGGTCATAGAAAATTCATTAATATTGCAGAAAAATTGCATTTTAAAACAGCTCTGATATCCTGCAAGCTTCTTTTAAAAATCCCACAAATCCTGGCATACCACGGCGAGCTGGACCTGGTCTCCCGGAGGCAAGTGCCAGCTGCACTACCGAGCGCTTAGCCTTCTTTAGCCACCCCACAGAGCCCATTGGCGGCTACCTCAGAGGGGTAAAATAGACTTGAAAGTATTTTTAACACAACACAACAAGGCTCTGTGAAAGAAGAAACCTGTGGGCTCAAAACAGCGGCATCTGTCTTTTACCTTCCTGTGCGTGCCATTCAAAAACACTTTCTCGATGTGATCATAATAGGCATCACACCAGTACAGTGTGCTGGTGTGGAAGTCCAGAGTTAAACCGTTCGGCCAAAGCATCTTCGAAGTCACAAAAATCTGCCGATTGAAGCCATCCATCCAAGCCTTCTCGATCCTTCCCACACTGGCATCTACTTCATCTTCCTCCCAGTCTGTCCAGTACATCCAACTAAGACATCAAAAACAAGAGTGCCTGAACGTTACTTCAACCAACCACCATAGAGACACACACTCTCTCTAAATGCTTATCTGTCTAGGGAAGGGGCGCTGTGAACTTCTAAGAGAAGTAAAGATCAACTCTACTTAGTTCATTTTGACTCCTTATGGAAAATACTATCAAGTTTATTGGTCATGGACTGAACAGACAATAAGGGACAAATACCTATTTTCTTTGGTGCTACGATCAAGTGTGGTAAATGTTTTTTTTTTTTTTTTGCAACATTACTATTTTTTAAATCTTATGCACTTCACAAAGTAGACAGTGTAACTATACAATCAATTAAAGGACAAACTAACTGACATGAGAATCCATGCCAGAGTTAATGATCTATTTGGACTTTATTTAATCTTACATGAATTATTTTTAAACCGAGCACTTGGATCACTTTTGTTCTGAAGAACACAGTTGTTCTGGGATTGTTTGGTCAGGTCCAACTTGTCTTCCTAATGCAAATCATCTGTGCTTTGTTGCTGCTTATTATTATTACCCCAAGCCCACAAAACATGATTTAGCTGCAAAAAAGTTTAATAACAGCAAGTTGACTGACCTTGAGATTTTCAGCTTTAATTTCTATCTCAAACAAAGGGATCTGCTTTATAAACAAATCTTTTGTGTAACAGTTGGACAGAGGCCCTTGAGCTAATGTTCCAGCTCCCTCAAGAATAAGGTTAAAACCCACCACATGTTTTGTTTGTGGGCCATGTGAAAGTTCTTGAGTTATTAATTAAATGGAGGTTTGAATTCAATCACTTTGAACAGAACTTTATAAAGCCTGAAAGCTTTTGTAAATTGGCTGACCCTAGAAATACCCTTAGCAGAGTTCCTGCCTCCCACATTTGGTGAAACCTCATGAATTTCTGAGGTAGTTTGGATAAAATCTGTATGTATGACTAAGAATTTGCCTTCTAAACAGGCAGATTCATGAAAACAAAACATTTACAGTATGTCATTCGGTGTTTTACACCAATTACATTGCTTTTAAACTCTATTAACAGTTTACAGCTATGTTAATAAGACTTTCAGACCTGACAGAGTATACTGAGATGATTTTATTTTATGAATCCTAGAAGTAAACATGGAAATATGACCATTTTCCTTGCTGCATTTCCTTACTAGGGTTTTATTTTGGGGACAACCTAGGAACTAGGAGGAGAGACTTTCCAGTTGTGCTTTTTTATATTAAGTATTACTACTTGATTTCATTTTTATAAATTAACTATAAAAAAAGAAATAAGTTCTTTTTCATTTCTATTGATATTTTCATCAAATCATTGTATGTACCCTTAGCAGAGCTTTATTTTTGTTGTCAATTTATAACTTATTGAAACTGCTGTAATCTTTCCCTGAAGTTTTTCCTTTGGCCAGAGCAACACTCATTTTTTTGAGTTTTCTCACCTGAACCCCATATTCATATGTGCACACATGTGCTCACACTTACACACATGTACAGGAAACTCTGGATTCCTTAAACACACTGTATATTGTTTTATTGTCTTAAAAATTGTTCTTAAAACGATGTATTACCTGTGATCATTTTTATTTGAACAAAATATGTTATTTTCTACAAATAAGTGATGCCAACCTTCTAACAAGCAGATACACATACGTGATCATCCCTCATTTAATCATCTGCTTAAAAGTTAGCCGATGGTGTTGTACATGCCTGCAATCCCATTACCCTAGCATGTAAGGGAGAAGGACTACAAATTCAAGCTCAACCTGAACAATTTAGCAACTTAGCAAAACCTTGTATCAAAAATATAAAAGAAGTGGGATTGTAGCTCAGTCTGAAGACCATGGGTTTAATTCCCAATATCACACATACCAAGAGTTACGTTATGACAGCTTTAAAGTCAATACTAAAGATGATAATCTTTAAACACAAATATTCAGGATGTAATATAAAACTTTTTATGTGGGACTTTGAGTATTCATGAAATAATTATGTTAATCTGGCTTTCTGGTACTATACTAAAAAAAATCCTACCCCATTTTCAAAGCCTCATTAAATACAATTCCTTGATGAAATTTGTCCTCAATTTCTGATGAGGTCTGGGGATAAGAGTCAAAAGATTCTTTCTTTTTTTGCAGCATGCTTTAGTATGCTTGATAGTATTCATTACATCTGTGCCTTGAATGATATTATATATCTGATGATTCCAATTAAAATTATACTGATTAAAGGAAGGAATTACTCCATGTTCTTAACTGTACCCTGAAATACCAAACTTTCTTTTGCTGAGATTAATCATCTAAGTGAAACTGTATTACTGGGTGGTCAATCTTGGAAATATTTAAATGTTTAACAGCTTCACTGTTAGAGAAATAATGTAAATTTGCTTCCCTTTGAAAAACCCTATTTGGTTCTGACCCATTAGCTGCTTTCAGGAGAGGTGTGATATTACTAAGTGACATTACGATCCAGAGATACTATTTGGAAGGAAGCATTCACTCAGGTTGGGACATATTTCACGTAGATGATATTTTTAGAAGTCAGAACTGGAGACATAGGCTTCTCTCTTACTGATATGAATTGTGGAATATAAAATTGTTGGAAAGGATTAAGTTTATTTGTAGTTAGCAGTTTGAGGAACAGTGCTGTGATAATCTTTAGCTTTACCTGCATTTCAGCAATTGTGGAGATGGACCTATGCTCTTCTTTGAATGTCTCTTGCTTTACTCACCATTTTTTATTCAAATTACAAACATGATGGTCCACACGGAACAGCTAAAGGGCACCCTTCTTCATATCTGCTGTGCTCCTCATGCAGTTGTCTTATTGGCCTCAGTTGTTTTCCTAAACATGAATTTTGTTTTTATCTTTGTTTTTTGTTTTAGAGACAGGGTCTTTCTGTGTAGTTTAAACTGGCCTTGAACTCACTATGTAGTCCAGGATGTCCTTGAACTCAAGTCAATCCTTCTGTCTCAGCCTCCAGGACAGCTGGGATTACAAGCGTGTGTCACCATGCTCAGCTTTAAACGTGAATTTTAAAACATGACCTTTATCCTCAGAATATTTCACATAACTTATCACCTAAATAAATCGAAACATCTTCTTATAATATTGAAAATTTCACCATATTGAAGGTTTCATCTATAAAGTTTCTTCATATGCCCTGTCCTCCGTATTTCACAACACTCTTTTTTAGAGTTAACTATTTTTGTGTATGTATGATGCCCACAATATTATGATTTCCTTGAGTATAATTATAGTCTTGGTTCTATGTATTATTGATCTATGGCTGTGATGGCAAACCTTTTGGAACTTTCTTTTTTTTTTTGTTTTTTTTTTTTTGGTTTTTCTCCGGTACCAGGAACCGAACTCACGACCTTGCACTTGCCAGGCAGGCGCTTTTGCCGCTGAGCTAAATCCCCAGCCCCTCTTTTGGAACTTTCATAGACATCAGCCTGCTGCGGCATACCCGCCACGTAGATTCTCCACCCCTGGATGGTAACTACTCATATTTTAAGAAAGAAAGAAATTATAGAAAATCAGTGATTCTCTATTTTGTATTGCTAAGAACAGATGATTGTGTTAGAGTAAAAACAATGTAAATACAGGAAGCTTTCCTTGAAAATATTTCACTTATAGGTGTATTAACACTGTTTTGAATGGAGTTTTCCAAAATAAAGCTTCTTTTCCTCCTTTTTCTTATTATATTTGTTTCCAAAAATTACTTGAACAATTTAACATGGTTTAATTCCTACTTTCAATTTTTCTTATCTATTTTCTACAGATAAGTAAAATTAGCCTTTTAAAAGCACAAATTTGATTGTATAATCTCTCTGTGTCATCTATGCATAGAAGAGACAACACAAAGTTCTCATTATGCAAGCAGGGCCTTGATCTCTCTCGCAATTTAATTTTCAGTCACCTTTCCCGAGCTGCCTACATCTCAGCCCTCCTGTCTTCACTGCGGTTCCCCCACCAGCCAAGGTTCTCCCCATTTAAGATCTTAACATGCACCGCTTCTTTCTGAAAAACTCTTGGTCCCACTGTCCATAGATGGTTCTTTCTCCATAACTGACTCAACTTAAACAACGCCTCCTCTGATAAGCTTCCTCCGGGAACATTTAAGTAAGTTTCCATCCATTTGTCTCCATCACATCAACCTGCTTGCTGTCCTTCTGCTTGATTGGTTAATATTTATTTAACTCCTCCCTACACCTTACTTTTCAGTTGTCACGGGAGAGTTAAATCTGTGCTCATTTGGTTAAGCATTATATACCTCGGGCAGAGCTCTGGAGATAACATTCTTATCAAGGAAATATGTGTGGCTTCTTACTGCTGGTCAGGTTGGTGCATAAGAGCAGCATTAATCTGAAAAGTTGTGTCTACCGTAAGAAGCATAAGTCATTCTTTGTAGCACCAAAGCAAATACAGGCTTAGTAAGTAAACAAACGTACAGGGATACAGACATTGCCTTAATTTTATATCGATCAGAATTATCTCCAAACAGAATGAATAATGAAGAGATTGCTGGTTTCAAATACAAGTTGGATGCCCATTAGGTTGATGCAAATGGAATTCTTGAATTTTAATATGACAGGTAGAATTATGTCCTTCTACATAATAAGGTTCTATGATACTCTATAATAATAATATTCTATATTTATGCCATTTCCTTGAGGGCATCACAAAGCCTTTAACTCTATAAGAAAACATTTTTCTCTAAAGGAATACTGAAAAGGAAGAGTCTATTTTAATACATATTTGAAACACTACTTTGAGTAGATTTGGATGGTATAGAATAAATTTTTTTTTTTTAAACTAAGATTGGTTTGAGTTAAAGGTCAAATATATAGCTTGGTCTAAGTCCAGGAGTAAACAGATAATTATAGACTCTGCACATATAATCACTGAAATTACTTTCTTGTAAATATATTCTATTAAAACACATAGGATAACTTCATCCAGTGCCTAGGAAGAAGTACCCTGGTTTTATTTGAACTTATTCCCAAATCTAGGAGCCCATTCAATGATTCAAGTTTATGAAGGATTTACATGCTGCCTACTCACTAAATAATTTTGGACACAAGCATTAATGTGTAAAGAATATCTATTTAGTCATTAAAACAATAGCATATAAGTATTGGAGAAAAAAATGTACAAGGTACACACACATAAACTTTAAATGTAACATATGCAAAATACTCATTTAATTTTGAAATTCTGCTATGAAATTCCCATTTATTTCATATTGCCATCAGTATATTTTTGTATTAAAACTCAAAGGAAAATTGTTACCAAGAATTGTACAACACATCTTACCCTAAACAAGTAGCATGTATCATAAGCGGATGTCGTTGTATGGAAACCATTTGTGGCTAAAATCATGATTAGCATTGTAAATTTATAAAAAGCAGTAAAGTTTCTAAGAATAAAGTTTTGGAAACATTCTGCTTAAATATCCACACAAACTACTAGCAACTGAATGGCATTTGGAGATGAGTCATCATTTTTCCTTTACAAAAAACAGGGCAAGGGAACAGTGATCAATTCAAAGGGTTATCATGGAGATTACTGAGAGGAACAGAGTAATTCATTTAACCAAATGCCTGGTCTCTAGCTCATATACAAACACTTCTACCTACTTTTTAATATAAGGAGTTTCAGTGACTTTTTAAAAATTTGATTGATGAATTCCCTGATTGAATTTATTTTATTTTATTTTATTTTGTTTTTTGGTTTTTCTCTGGTACTGGGAATCGAACTCATGACTTTGCACTTGCCAGGCATGTCCTCTGCCGCTGAGCTAAATCCCCAGCCCCTCCTGATTGAATTTATTGTTTGTCTTGGTGTCATACTGTCTAAAGCACAAATTATAGTATTTGTTAAAATAAGTCAAGTAACATATCCTTACAGTACAAACAATTCATTTTAGTTCAATCTATTCTGACATTTTTATTCAATATATCATCTAACAGAGGCATTAAATAACTTCCTAATCAGACCATTCATGTTTGAATTCATCCGTAAATATAAATTTAAATAACATTTACCACTACTAAATATGTAAGCACATTTATTATCATTTTCCTTACGTGAAACCGATGTGGTATTACATACCCATTAACTGGATCCACCACAATCCCTCTAGGGTGGGACATTTCTCCCTCTAAAAGAGTCTTCCTACTCTGAGAAGCTTTTTCCAACCTGGCCACATTAATGGTTTTTCGATGGCCGTCATTTGTCCAGTAAAGGTTATTTCCAATCCAGTCTACTGCAATACCTTCTACGTTATCTAAATCTGTAAAACAGAACAAATAAGAAATAAACCAAGTGTATAAGTATAGCAAAATTAGTGTCCACTGCTGATATTTCACTTAATAAACAACTTAATTTTAAAAATTATGGATTGCCATATATGCATTTTTATGGTTTGATTTTTGCAACTATCACTATGCATCAAATATTTTTCAACTTTATTTTCAACACCTTCTTACATGAATGGTGGACTTTCTTGTCTTCACATGCATTTCTTTCACATTCACAAATTTTACAAATTAATCATGGTATTTTAACTGAACATGACTATATCATTATTGTAACAGCAATCTGAAGAGAAACAGGAAAATGCAACTGATGTGGGGAAAGGGGCAATATAAGTGAGATATGCAGCAATACAGGCTGCTTGGAAGAAAATGCTAATACTATGACAGCAGATCCAGGCTGTAATATGTAATCTGAATAATCATAATAAAAAGAATGACCTTTTCGTGCAAGATGAACAGACACAAGAGGAACACACATTGAAAGCTTGGAAGAGGCTTTCATCATACACCTGCATGAACCATGAATCTCAAATGACTGTGACTCTTATGTATATTTTAGAGTTATTTAAAAAGGAGCCTATTACAGTCTTCTAGAAAATACAGATAATGATAAATCAAAGCATATGTATAGACATTCAATCTTGTGAGTTTGTTTGATTCTAATCTTTAATTTTACAAAAGTGGAAATTCCAAAACTTCAAAGTGAAGGCATCTGTCTATAATATATTTAATCAAGGAGCAGTACATATCCAGTTCATATGACCCTCCAACTGTAGAAATCTTCAAAACTACACTGTTCTCATGACGAGTTTTTACAGAGCCTGTCCTCCCTTTTTGTCATTTTATAAATCATATCAGAAACTGCCAGCATCAAACAGACAATTTTATACAACTATTTTATGAATAGAATTACTTGAAACTCTTTGTTATGATTCAGAACCAAGAAGGTACAGAGATGGACAAAGTATCAGAAAGTACGATGTCAGAGGCAGAGAGCTGTGTATTCATGCATTACTGAGAAATCTACCTAGGTTTCCTCTTATGAAGGTGTAAGAAATATTTGCTATTATCAAGTCCTCTAATTATATCTGTTAGGGCTCTAGAGAAAAAGAAAAAAAAATTGTGACCCTTTCTGCTAATCAACACGTGCCCTGAAGCAGGATGACCGCCAAAAAGTGCGATTTGCTCTAACTGAAAATCCCATTACCGCGAATCAGATATGTTCTCAATTTCACTAAGCTATCTGCTTCATTACCATCCAATATGAGACATTTTCACAGGTTAATTGTGCCTATAGTTAGAAAAGTTTAATTTTGCCTTTACTTTATTGGCATTTAATTTTACTGAGCACTTTCCTCTTCTGGCGTAATAGAAGGACAGTAGCTATTTACTCTTTTCTGTGTTTCACGGTCTATAGCTGTTTTTTTTTTTTTTTTTATTGCTCCTCGGCCTTGTGGATAAGATCAAGTCTATAGCTGATTTTTATCTTCTTAGTTGGTTTTCAAAAACTGTATTACATTTGAAATCTATTCTAGCACAGAAAGTGGATAGCCTTCTTATCTTTAAAACTTCTTTTGACATATTATTTGAGACTTCATTATTTCCTATAAAAAAAGTTGCAGGGCCAGGGATATAGCTCAGCAGCTCAAAGCCTGCCTGGCAAGTGCGAGGTCCTGAATTAGATACCCAGTACCCACACACACAAAAGTTGTGATACTGTTCTGGATGGAAATTTTACTTTTACCTTTTGGGTAAACAACTCATTCATGCCAATCTTTAATTTTTCCATTGTAAAATGAAGATAATAGCCTCTATCCCCACAATGATAACCAGAAATAAATTAGTTACTGTATGTAAAACCACTTAGAATATTGTAGCTCTAATTCAGAGAACTTTTTATTAGCTTATCCAGGTTTTTAAAATTATATGTTCTGACTCTTTTCCTTATGGATGCTGTTAGATAGGAAGATAGCGTATCTTTTTAAAAGTTTACTCAATCTTTACTTGCATGTTTTCCTAGTGGTTAAAGTCAACTAGAAATAATATATGCAGAATCATTCACTAATAACTAAAAAATATAGAATGGAATTTTAAGGAAGCAGAATTTCAAAGTAATTTGGCCCCAGTTGGTTTGTTTTGCTTTACAAAATTGAAATGCTTGAACAGTTCAATTAAGTAGTGAGTGGGATCACAATTCTTTGAACAGCATTGCCGCTTGCTATATATCTTACAAATGGAAAGAATCATTATGTCTTTTCCCTCCTTAATTTCTTTATCTGTTAAATAAATATGGCAATAACATATAACTCACATTTTTTGTTTTATGAAAAAATGAAACAAAATTTCATAACAAAATGGTAAGAGAATAACAATAGTGCATACACCATATATCCTTATCTCCGAAGTAGTTGCTCAGAATATGAGGCACAGACAAAAAGATTCTCTCTTACAAAGAAGAAACAGACAATAGCACAATATTTCCAGTAGTACAAATGAAACAAATTAGCATTGACATTAAAATATTTTTGAAACAACCGAATAGGCAATTTGGGAAATTATTTGAACTTCTCTCAATTTCCCATTTGTCTAGCTTCTATTTCATTCCTTATTGAATACATAGATACATACATGTATAGGAAGAGAGAGAGTTTCATAGGTTTTTTGAGGATTAAGTGTATAAATATATATGATCTTCATAAAATAATTACAGATATATAGTAAATTTTATATAAATATTATTATTACTAAGAATATCTTTATTTTTATAGTCTTCCTTTAGCTAGTTATATAGTCTATTAAGATACTAATGAAACAACCTACAGTGTTCTGCTGCTTTTTGTTTGTGTTTTGTTTTTTGGTGTAGCATAACAGGGCTGAATATAGAGTTTAAAACTTAAAAAAATAAAAGAATCTCTATGCAAATTGGGAATCTTTTTTATCTATATTTAATCCAATATTTTTCTCACTGAAAAAACTTTGAGAAACCTCTTACTCAACAAATACACATTGATAAGGAAATCAGTCTGCTTCCACATGAGTTGGTCTCTGCTTTCAAACACTAAGATACATAGAGAATGTTTATCTTACATACATTCCATATTTTATTTAAGGGGGCCTGGGTTTGGGTCTGTCTCAGATTGATTGATAAGAATTTAGGAACAAAACTGTCTTGATGGGGAAATAGGAGGATTTGTGGAATTCAAAGAACAAGTTTAAGTTACCATGGAGATTCTAGTCATTGGCTCAAGGGTACACAGGACATTTCAGGAGTGAAAAACTGTGTTTGTAAAGAAAACTTCAGTAGACTGGATTGCTTGGTAAAATTTGACTAGCATTCAAGCAGGCTACAGTAAGAAATCCATATTCATTACTATGTTATTACAATTATTACAAAACTAATAGTAAGCAAAGATCTTAATTGCTCTATAAATCTGATTGAAATATCCCCTAGTTTTCAAAAATACACATTTTCTTATGAATAGGCAAGAACTTGAAATATGTTTATACCTCTTAGGGAAAAAAGTTTAGTTGATAATGATTCTTTTCAATTTTTTTTTAATTAAGAATATAGTTTGGGGATAGAGGCATAACTCAGTTGTAGAGTTCTTTTTTTGTTTGTTTATTTGTTTTTTTTTTTTTTTCCAGTACCGGCAATCGAACTCATGACCTTGCACTTGCCACGCAGGCGCTATGCTGCTAAGCTAAATCCCCAGCCCCAGAGTTCTTAATAGTATGTGTGAAACTAGAGTTTTGAAGCCTAAATCACAAAAACATTAACAACAAAGATACTATGTCCATATTTTTCACAGGAAGTAAAGAAATTGGACATTTATCCACAAACTTCACATCAAAAACAGACTTTTCATCTATTGTATGTACATTCAAAATTCATGCATTAATTTTAATCAAAATTAAAATTTTTATAGTTTTTCTTGTGAGAATTGCTGTAGTGATTTCAGAATACCTGTTTAAAAGCTGTTATAGAAACATGATGCCTAAATTTTTCAACTTTATCTGGGTAATCTATCCTGAGCATGGACATTATCTTCCTGAATTGGAGCAAAAGTGTTTACAAGTGCAAAAAGTATTAAGTAACATGGTACGTAGCTACATTTACACCATGCACGTGGCCACACCTGCATGTCTAGACCTCCCTGCCGTGCTTTACTGAGCCTCTGGTCTGCACATGGATAACTCTCCAGTCTCCTACTCTTTCAGTTCAGTTAGTGTGAAATCCCTTTTGTGCATTTCACTATGGCCTCAGGCATCACAGCTCACTACGTAACTGCAGCAAATGACGTTGCTTTAATTAATACCATGACAGTAAACTTGACGCAGAGCTTGTCGGCTCATGGAGTTGAAGAATCTTGACTCCAGATTAAAGTTTTCTTATAATCTCTCCCTAATGGGCAGCTGAAGCTGATGGTCTCATCCTCATTTTCATTTCAGGACTGTCTTCAGTAATTAGATCAGGAATGGTAAATATCCGAGCAGCCCTCAATGAGAAAGCACTAGCCTGCCGTTCATGCAAAGAGACAGATATCTGGAGTGCAAAAAAGGGTTTCATTTTCTAGATAAAACAAACCATATTAAAAATGATTATTTTCTGTTGTTATCAAAAGCATGTTGTCACTTCCAAGGGGCAGGTGAACGCTGATCTTCTCTCTATGGGGTTCAGATATTTTATCTTTGATACAACGAGCATAAGTAAGCATACAGAGGCATGTTGTGCATCACAGTTACCAATGTAGTAATCCAAAGTGAGAATTAAAATGAAAGGTGTCAAGAATAATAAAGAACTGAGACTTTACCCTGTTTTCAAGCTAACAAGCTTGTCTGTTTGTATTTCGTGAATGCTAACTGAAGACACAAATGTTATATGTAGCATACAAAGAACTTTCAGACTCAAGGCACAAGTGAGAGTCATCAGCAGAATGGTGTCAGCTGTCTTTCTGGGAGCAACTGGGAAAAGAAAGGTGAATACTGATGCCTTAATAGTGAGTGCCTTCCAGGAGGAGAATCGTGAGTGTAGGAATCCTAGATCTAGTGCCATGGGCAGAAAACAGAGCTAGTGTGTGCACTGGAGAAAGAATCTGTATCCTGAAACTCTTCTGCACAAACATCCTTGAAAAGCTGCTTCAGAACAAAATGCAATGAAGCCTCTGCCATGATTTGAATATTAGTTGAATAATCTCCCCAAAGATTCATGTGTCAGAACGTAATCCCACTGTGATGTTTTAAAGGATGGAAATGATAGTTTTTAAACACTGAAAAGTATATGATGAAGGGCCAAGTAGCTTTCTACTTAAGAAAGGTCCTAGAGATATACAATGGCTGTGTAGTTTATTCTACTCTATTCCCCTAAAAACTTTTGGATAATATAACGTGAATATGAACAAAGTTAATTCCATCAACACAATTTCCTTAGCTTATTCTTCCTACTTATGAAGAAAGAACAGAACTAATTGCCTTGCCAGGTGTGGTGGCACACATTTGAAATCCCAGTACTTTGGAGGCCAAGGCAGGAGGATTGCTGCAAGTTTGAGGACAGCTTGGGATACAAAGTGAGTTCAAGGCTAACCTTAACTACATAGTGAGACCCTGTCTCAAAAAGTAAGTATGTAAGTAAGTAAATAAATAAATAAATAAATAATTACACAAGAACCAATTGCGCCACCTTCTTAGACACAAAATATCATGGATATTTTTGGATATTCCATTCAGTCTTACAAAGTAGATTACAATTTATAAAAATAAAACACTTTGTACCCTAGAATGTCAATAGCAATTCAATCAATCTCTTTGATATTAGATGAAAAGGTAGCTGTATTACTAGTGTAACTTGAAAATTTAATTTCATAGAAAGTGACTATTTTGTTAGCTGTATTTTTAAATGTTTCATGTTTTCATACTTGGTAATTCAAACATTCAAACAGTTGCATAATTTCATTTGGTAATTTTCATTGAACTTTAATATAAATCAGCTTCCGCAGCACATGATCCACTTCTGTAAAGTAAATTCATCTGTTTCTCTCTCTCTTTTCTTTTCCTCCCTTCTCTCTCCCTCTCTTGCTCTTTCCTCTCCCTCACCATATTTAATTATACCTTATACAATACAGAACATACCCTGTAAAATGCAGTAGCGTCTTGCTTAGTTAATGATACTGATCATTAAATTCCAAGTTGAGCTTAAAAGACTGAGGCTGCAAATCCTCATTATATTTATAATTGCCATGGCAAAGAACAAATGTATCATTTTATGAGTCCATTTTTCTGATATTTATCAATTTAAAACAAAATTTTACTTTTTTTAGAACCTCAGAAATATTCAATGAAAAATGAGTAGAGAAAAACTCATTGGAATAAATGTGGTAAAGGAAGTTAAGTCCTGAACAGTAAATATCTAAGAAAACACTTGTACTCACAACCTCACTGGTCTATCGTGAACACTCGGGTTCATATGAAACTGAAGCCATGAATCAAGAGGAAGTACAGTACTCAAAGTAGCAGAAAACCTGTTATAAATTCAGTATTTTAGGGATAAAATCATAAAAAATAACCTTATAGCCCAACTTCAAAACTTAATAAAAACCCAGAAAATTAAGGTAGGTTAGTTAGCAGGCAACATAATAAGCCTGGATATTTGACTTGCATTCCCATTTTCCAATCATTTTGGGTTCAAGTTTAATATCCAGGATTATAGAAAAAAAAAAAAAAAAAAAACAAGAGTCAAAGAAAAGCAAAATAAGTAGTGTTTTCTTGGAAGAAGAAAACTAGGGTGTGAAAAAAAGTCAGGTGAATATAGAGCAAGATTGTTTCAGTGAAGGATGTTTTAGTCAACTTTTTAGTAGAAAAAGACTAGATTTTGAAAGTCTGCATATATTATACACATGCCTCTACTTTGGTAATCTTTGACCATTTGCTTACTTTAAACTTTAGCAAGTTTCTTAAACATAAGCCTCGGTTTCTTCAAATGCAAGCCTAGATAATAACCACATTGCTCAAATTAATACTAAAGGAGAGAATGAACAGAACAACGCTGAGCACATAATCAAATTCTCAATGAATATGGCAGTCATGACCTAATGAAAATATATTTGATAACCAACAACGGGGAGATTCTGCAAATGTGTATATGAAAAGTAAAATGTTAGAACATGAGGGAAAAAGAGGTACACCAGTTTAGGCTACATCAACCAAAACACCATGAAACTAAGTTCATTGCAGAAAGATTGCTGGAAACTGTATAAAATCCTTACTTAATAATATTGTGTCTTAATTCTGTGTTTGATAATTTAGTCTTGTAACATGTTAGGAAAACTGGATGGGTACAATGGAAATAAATGTTAATGTCCTATAATTTATCCGGTGCAGCACCAGTTCGATTACCATGGTGTTATACTGTGAGGGCTTTGGTTTGTTTGTTGGTTTTTGACTGATTAGCTCCATTATTCCTTTTGGTTTTCCCTGATCTCTTCTTTCTCATATGTTTAGCTGGAGTAGAACTAAGAAGAAGAGCAAAACAAAATTGCCAGGAAAAACATTCTGAGAGAGATAGAAGATCAACCCTCCCCACACACAAAAGTCAAAATTCAAGACAGGGAAATTGAGAGGTAGTACAGCAAAGAACACATCAGAGAGAAGTGCTCCTTTTGAAGAACATAGTTGCAGTAAAGCTGGGGATGACCAAGACTAAGACGTGCATATAGACTGGGAAAATAAGTATGGTAAAACAGAAGAGGAAAGTGAAGAAGTTCTTTTGCAGAAAATGAAAATTACAGACTCTGAAAGTAGGACACTGAAAATCCTTTAAGAAAAGTTAAGTCAAAGTCAACAGAAAAGAACAGAAAACATACAAGCTCTAAAACTGGAGGTAGGTATCAGAATGTCCTGAGAGACCATGGGAAGATTCTAGCATATGTGTGCTTTGAACACTCCAGAAAGCCAAAGAAAAATCAGGACTGGAAAAGAAAAAGTAAATCTATAAAACAGCATATACTGAACATACTTTATATTCAGTTGAAAGTATTTGTATTTTGATGAAATTTGTAGAATTTTATACGACATACTGTTTTTGAAAATTTGAACAACATCTTCATTTGAACATGTTTAAAAACATATATTCAATGGTCTACATGTAAAATTTTGGGGATAGAAAAGTCTCAACACAAAACAAATGTACGTCATGCTTCTATACTGTGAATAAAGGATCAAATGTCATTGAACAAAAGACTGCCAGGCCTGGTGGAGAAAACTGTGTAATGAGAGTGAGCCCTCATTCACACCCTCACGAGGAGTGGTCAGACAGCTTTCTAACTTTCTTAGCCAAACCCAATTCTCGCAATTTTACAGTGAGAACCTAAACAGAAATGAACAAAGTAATTCATCTGAAGAACTATATAGTATATAATTACTGAAGGTAGATATGTCCTTCTGAAAGGAAAACATAATTTGAAGCTATGCAAGAGAAAAATGAGGTATTGATTCAGAGACACTGAGAAAGTGCGCTAAAGCAGAGGTGTTTTGTTTGTATTAGTTAAAAACCATATTACTTTCATGAAAATACAAAAGAAGTTCAAATAACCCACAAAACACACATAACCTTTTATGAGTTTCCTAAAACATCATCAGGGACAATCATTACTGGAACACTTTCAGTGAACACTAAAATAAATTCTCAGATTATCAAATAATAATAGTAACAGTCACTTTTTAATTGTACATATTAGAACAAAAAAGAATCATTCACCATTCATAACTCTCTATCACCAGTTTACTTACTACTGTTAAAGTAATGACAACAAATTAAGTACTGATCTACCAATTAAATAAATAAGAGTTTTATAGTTTATATATGCTGGGCACTAGGACCTAAGGATTTATCACCAAAGACAGCAAAACAAAACAAAAATCTGTGACCAGTGGAAAATTACATTGTTCCACTAAGGCAACAAATAAGTAAAACAAACCCAGAATAAGCATTAGAGAAACAAGAACTAAGGAAAGGATGTGTTAGCTACATGCGTGAGTACATAGTTTTATTTGGTTGGTCAGAAAGGGCTCACTGAGGAGAGGCTATAAGCAAACCACTCAGAAGGTGAAGACGGGTGGCATGAGGACATTTGTTCAGAGAACATCCCACACACAAGGAGCAATCCAAGTGGGACCCTGGCCAGGGTGTTCAACAGAAGACAAAGAGACTATTTCAGAGGGATCACAAGGATATGACAAATTATTCAGCAGAAATACAATTTGCATAGAATGTTCCCCTTAGGAACATAAAAGTACTATATAGAACAATTTTGAGGTGGTTATATGTGAAATTTGCATGAACAGTAGAAATTTTAAACCTTTTCATGACTTTGCTTATGTCTGGCTGTTCAGAGAGACCCTTCCCATGGACCTCAGGTGGCCCTGGATCTGCTTGCTGAGTTTGCGAAAGTGCAAGGTTGCCCTGTATTTTGATGTTGTACGATTTATATCGCTAGTCACATAGAAAACTACGTCAAGGCTACCGCAGCATGACTACTGTGTTTCTTTTTGCGCAGCAGGGGAGAGGGACAAGAGAGTTGCTGTTTGCTCCAGCTCTGGCTGTTAGTTCAGAAACTGCTGATCCCTAAGCCCAGAGGTCTTGAGCTGGAACACGACTCACTGCTTACTCAGCATCCTCTCAAGCACATCACGTCACTCTGTGAGACTTGGCGATGGAACGAGCGCAAGGCTGCTGATACTCATGCTATGTGCTCTGCTTCTTGTCCCTCTGTCTTATTTTCTACTTTCAGTGCTTTTACAGAGATCACAAGGTGACCTTGTCATTCTGTGACAAGGTTTCTGGACTTTGGCATTATTAACACCTAGAATCTGAGAGGTATTTATGGAGGGGCTTGTCCTCTGCATAGATCCACATTGTATACTACCAGGATCTACCCACACTGTCAGTGGGAACTCCCTCTCTGTTTGTAACAACCCAAAACGAATCCTGATATTATTAAGTGTCCTACATAGAATAATGTTATTCCTGCTCAATGAGGCTGCACCTTCCTCTTGAAAGTGAATGATACTTCTCAGACATTTTCAGTCTAGTTTGATTTCTCTGTATACTAATTTTGTTGCTTTTAAGTAAAGTTACGTGTGTGTGTGTGTGTGTGTGTGAGTGGTTCTAAACCAAGAAACTTGAGTGTGATAGGCAAGTGCTCTATGTGTGATTCACTTCCTCATTCTATACTCTTTTGACAAGAATAGAAAGAATATGAAACTAAATTTTTGTAAGTAATTGAATATTAAATATAAATTACTACATTTTTTAAAGTATGCAGTTTCAGAGTGGGAAAAGTTTCTCCAAAGTACTATGTATATAAAATACTTTAAAAAGAAAGGTGAACTGATTACCAGCCATATGACAATATTTCTGACTGTCTTTTTCGCAGAATAATATATTTTCAAGCCCATGACAGGATGCCATTTCTTTTAATCTTGGAAAAGGGGATTTTTTTAAACCAGAAATAATAGCAAGCTCCGCTGTATAATTTAAAAGTCCTTCACTTAAGGCACATTGCAAATACCTTAATAGTAAACCATGGTGTAGTTTCTTTGATTGAAAGCAGGTTCTTTTGTGATTTAAAATAAAGATTTGTGAAAGTTCATTTTAATCACAGGCAAAAACACTGCCTTGGGAGTAGAACATTCAGTTTAAAAGCACACAAACACAGAAATGAAAGCCAGGTGCGGAACGGAAGAATGGAGTATTCCTCACACCCATAACCATGTGCCTTGCAATTAATTACAGTTCTCAGTCTATCAGTGAGGGAAGCACAGGAGGATAGAGAGGGATCCTTCCATGGGCCGATTATTAGTCAACTTCCCATCACTTGGAGAAAACTCCCTGCCACCTGCAAGTTAAAGGAGGACAGGTGTATTTGGGCTCATAGTTTCCCTTCGTCCCCAGTTTGCTTGCCCCAGGGAAGCAACTGCACGGAGGGAAGGCTTTGCTGAGGAAAGCTGATCAGCTCCTGACAACCTGGAAGCAGACACAGAAGGGAGCAGCTGGGGGCACAAATGCACCCTTCTAGCCCACACACCCAGAAACCCTTCTCTTCGCTCTGGGCCCCTCATGTAACAACACATTCAGCTATGAACTCATCAATGACTTAGGCCACTAACGAGTACAATGGCCCCATGATGCAATAAATTTCCAAAGGCCCCACCTTCAACACATGAGATTTTGGGGAACATCTTAGATCAAAGGTATCACATTTTGCCATCCCTTTGGCCACCTGAAGGCTCTCGTTCCTTTCATTATGAAAAATACATTTAGTTTATCTCTAAGAGCTGTCAAAGTTCGCGCAGTCCCAGCTTTGCTGAGAAGTCTCATTCCAATGACTCTTTCTGAATTCAGTGCAAACTCTTAGCTATGTGCCACTGTGAAAACCACAAAGACAGTTGTTTCCAACATACAGGGACACAGGGTACATATTTTCATCAAAAAGGGAGGAAAAAGAGAATAGACAGAAATTAAACCAAAGCATGATCATGACCCAGCAGGGCAAGTATTAATTTCTATAGCTGCATGTCCAGCACCCAGGGCATGCTGTGGTGAGATGTGGATTACTAGTCTTTGGTAGTCCTGCTTTTCTGGTTTTGGTGGTTTCAGCCCAGCTGACCTCTTTGTGGAGCTGGCTCTGCTCACTGCCTGGTTTCTTTTTTCTTTTATTTTTCTTTCCTACAGCAGACTTTCAATGTTCCTGGCAACCCCAGCTCTCCAGGAAGCCCTCTGCAGGTTCAGTTTCAGTTTCAGTACTTTATATATTACCCTCTCAGGGGCGCATTCCCTGGGCTCCTAGTTCTTCCTTTGAAATCTGAGTGAAGGTATTCTTGACCCTGAAACTCTTACATTCTACATGCCTGCAAACCCAGAACTACAAGTAGAATGCCAAGGTCTGCCACCAGTTTCAGCAGGAGGAGCTGCCCCTTGAAAAATGGCTGCAGTGATCCCTGCACCTTTGATAGCACAACTCAGGAAAATACTTCTCCAGGGCGGGGGTCCCTGAATGACCAGGTACTGTAGAGCTCTCTTCACAAAGAAAAGGAATTTACCTTTTTACACCCTTGAGCCTGTGATGGTTGAGTCAACCCAATTCCTGATCCCCTCAAGGGATCTTTCCTGCTGTCCTGGTGGAAAATATTTGGCTTCTATTTAATGGCCTTGATATTTGTAGCAGTCACAGTCTTCTGGAAGCCAAATTTGTAAACTTTCTTTTCTGACCATATAAATATTTTCAATTCACTCAGCTCTGGTTTTTGCTTCTGAATATCACTGTAAATCTCTCTGCTGGGTAAAAGCATCTTCAGTATCCATCTCAATCAGTGAACATTGGGCTGCCTTGAAATTTCCTTTACCAGATTACTTATTTGGCCATGCTTAAATTTAATCTTATTCAAAGTCTTGGCAAAATGAACACAAGTTGTTTGATTTGTTTTGTTTTGTTTGCCAGAGTATAACATACATGTCCTCGCATCCATTATCTAAAGAAATCCTTGTTCTTAAAACTTCATGATCCTGACCTTTGTAATTTCCATTCCTAGAAGCATACTGATCTTCTATGCTCCAAGCAGAATTGTCCACCCACCTGTGTTAAGAGCATTGTAAAGCTTCTCTGCAAAATTCTCACTACTGTGAACCAGTTCCAAAGGCTTCTGCATCACACAGATTAATCTCTCAATGAGTCTAATACTCCTGTGATCCATTCACCCTCCGAAGCCCCACCTCTGAACGCATGAGATTTTGGGAGAATATTTTACAAATAAACTGTAACAGTCAGCCATAAAAGGATTATTGAAAGCAGGTGAATGAGAAAAAAAATTTCCAGGAGGACACTTAAGCATAAGATAGCACCCATCCACCTTCAGGGGAATCTGGAAGCTTGGTTCACCAATGGTAAATATAAGAACAAAATCCAAACCTAGCCAATTAATTGTTGACCAAATTATGCATGGTTTCAAACAATAAAAAAACAGACAAAAGGAAAATGATTTTTCCCCAGGAATAAATGCATTTATCTGAATCTCTAAATTATGAAAGTAAGGTTTGAGCAATGATTTTCACCAAAACTTAGTAATTTTGAGTGAGTTCTCTGTAGTTGGTTTTTCCAAGTAGTAAAACTCATAACTCAGTATATTTCACACCTAGTTCCTATCTAAGAAAAATAAAACAAATTCTTGTGGGAGGACAGAGGTATCGGGTTTGCACTCCCAGAATTCATGAGGGCAAAGGTTTGCAAATTATTTTTTGGACTAAATATGGACCACACAGGAGAGAATTCTGGCCTGTAAGTGTCTTTGGTCTAAGGTAAAACAATTTCATCACTTGGGTAAAAGGGCTCAAAAAATAAGACAGTAGGTGTTCAGATATACAGTGTCACAAAGAGTTTCATGTAGTTTGAGCAATGCAAATAAGCAATTCAGCAGAAAAACTCTCGAAAGCTTGTGTCAATATATAACACACACAGACACACACATGTGTACACACACAACTCAGGACATTTAATTGTACAAATCTCCTATGCTCATAAAGAAGCCTGTTCACAATAGGACTAATCCAGATATAACTACTACTATTACCTTACCATTTAATACCACTCTAAATTTCTTCCACTGATGCTAACAATAATGGGTACCAGCATGCTGGTAGGGAAAGTGAGGTGAACAAACTCAAGGCAATAAATTTTAATGCAACTCAATTTGACTTGAAGTGATTGACAGGCTTGCATGTTGGCTAGTTGCCAGCAAAAGGACTAGAATTTTACAAAGTTTTGATCAGTCTATGAAACATCATTCAATTCAATAGATTTTAAAGGTCAATGGGAGTAAAAACTATAGTTATGCTTTAGGTATATTGAGACAAATTTATTTTAGCACACAGTATATGCAGTGACTATTACCATTTCCTAAAACTTTTTCTAGTCACTGGCTTTGTGGGACCTTGCTCAACTTTTATTATGGGTATTATCTAGCCTCACAATATGAGCAAGAGAGCCCTACTTTGGAATCTATAAAGTTAGCCAGGACTGATTTATCAATCTCTTTTTAAATCACAAGTTTGTATTAGCTACACTAAGAAACAGTAGAATGATTAAGTTCATAATGGTAGTCCTAGATGAATGAAGAATTCTCAAATAAATTTTGAAATAGCTAACAGGAATTATACAATGGTAAGGGTAATTAAATAACATTGAATAAATTTTTTCTATTTTTCTTCATGATAAAAATAGGTAGTGTATTTAAAGTATTTAAAAGTTCTAATGGTAAGAATACTAATGAATTATGTGTGTGTGTGTGTATATATATATATATATATAGTCAATACTTGTACCATGCCTTAAGGATTATCAAGAATGTTTATTCACATCCTCTTTTTGACCTTGCCAGTAATGTAATATATATATATATATATATAGATAGATAGATAGATAGATAGATAGATATAGATATAGATACTTATGTATGGTAATAGATTTTTAATTAAAAATTTCTAGAGCTAGAGCGGTTTAGACCTGCTCTGTACACATGCAACGTTTGTGTTCCTGAGTCTTATGTATCCGTCAATCTTAAGTATAAATTTATACTGAGTGAAATAAACAAGGGAAAACCGTTGCTTTTCTCCATGTTTATCAAACCACTTTAACTACCATACACAATTCCATCTTTTCAGGACCTCCTTTTGAAACTCGTATTTCCAGCTATTTTATGCATGTCCCTTTTGCAAATAAAAAGGACATAAGCATGTTGGTTTAAACTATTTTTCAAATATCTCATACACTTCTTGAGAAACACAAAGTTAGGAGGAATGTGTATTTACAAATTCAGTGTGAAACCAAACACTGTTTTCAGGATCCAAATCTCAGGTAAATTCCAGGATAACTCCTCATTCACAGTGGACAAGAGCCAGTATGTGTGAACAGGTCTTGTCTTTGCTGCTCCATGGGACAGTGTCCATTACATGCTCACAAGTCGCAAGCCCTTGCAAATCTCCTAACAGTTTTAATTAGGAAATGCCCCATGGCTGACAAATGCACTCATTATTTCCTTTAAGGGTTGGTCAGGGTCTACATTTCTTAGTGTTTTGAAGCTTTTCTTTTGAGAGTTCAGAGCAAGGAGTGGAAAAATAAGATGAATGGTTACCTGCAATTTGGAAACAGTATAAAGTACTCTTAATTTTAAAATGTTTTGTAAGGACTTATGACTATGTAAAGCATGCAGGAACTTCCGAAAATGATTCACTAGTTTAGCTCATGTTTTCAACATTGTAAAACTCAGTTTTTAGAAGGCACTAAAAATTCTGAAGTGGTAAAGTTCGTTGAAATCCAAGGATCAGAGGGGATTTCTAGGTGTAAAAACTGTATGTTTACTTTCAGGTCAGTGTCATTTGCTGGTCTACAGTCTCAGTAATAAAGTGATAAATCATTCAATAATAATTGATGGACTAAACATAATACCATGCTTTTTAACACAAAACTGGAAAAACTGCTCAGTTGTAAAATCTATGGAACAGGAGGGACATAGGGAATCGGATTGAGCTGAAAGCAAGGATTGACCCCTCAAGTACTGGAGAAGCACCCACATGATACAGCACAACCTCTGATGATATGCCAACAGATTATCTTTACACTTATTCTGTGGAGAATAGGAATGGAGTGGAGGAAATGCTTGATTTTTATGACTACATTTTTTTTCTTAATATAAGAGAGAGCCTACCCCGGATCTTAACCAAAGTTATTCATTATTTTTTAACTTAATTTCTGCTAAAAGCAC
Organism: Chinchilla lanigera; assembly: GCF_000276665.1. NCBI lineage: Eukaryota > Metazoa > Chordata > Mammalia > Rodentia > Chinchillidae > Chinchilla > Chinchilla lanigera. Next base: position 7,801,084 of record NW_004955440.1, read on the forward strand.
CTAAGTAAAAGGCAGACTTTGAGATATGGAAATGTGTATCTGCTCCACGTCTCATTGTAGAATGTGGTCTCAAATAGCACCCACAATGAGAACTGTGTGACTCTGAACAGCACACTGGTTGACCGTATAGGCTCTTGTTCATTTCCTGCGTTACTACCATCGCACAATTTGGCACAAACTTGGTGGCTTAAAACAATGCACATTTTCTTTTTAGTGTAAGTGGAAGTAGCCCAGGGTGCTACAGTGAAGATACTGGGAGAGTTGGGTCTGTCCAGGGGCTCCAGGGAAGAATTCATTTTTGTGATTTTTCTAGATGTTTGGAAGATGCCCAGATTTCTTGGTTCACGACTTCTTCCTTGCATCACTGCAGTCTTTTGCAGCTACACTCATAACTCCTACTGCTGTGTTCTTCTTGCCTAGCTGTTGTAAGTTTCCTGGATTTACAGCCCACCCAGATGATCTGAGACAATCTCTTGATCTTATGATCCACAACATAATATTTTTTGAGAATCCCCTTTGTTATACATATAAAGTATAGATTCTGAGGATAGGGATTTGGATCCTCTGTGAGCCATTTCTCAGACTACATAGATTTGCATTCCAGCATTGTTCAGAGACAATTTCCCATCATTTGTTCATATTTCTGGGTATCCCTGGAGCACAGAAACTAAGTGCTTTTGTTCTGGGCTCTGTTTTCAAAGACATTAACAAGGTAAATATTCCAGGATTATAAAGATTATGTGTCTTTCGGAATGAAAGGGCAGATTTGCGTTAGTCTTAGGAGCTAGAGAATAACTTTCTGGGGAGCAATGAATAAGCATGCTTAGAACAAAGGGGGTTGTTTAACATTCACATTTCTCTCCTTGCTACATGTGCAGATGTCACCTTTGTATCGTCCAGTAGGGAGTCGGGTTCAGGACCCCGCAGCAAAATTATTGCTGTCTGGCTACTGCTGTTGGTCTTAGTAATAATTGCCTTCTGTCTCAGAAGTTTCATGTCTTCTGCTGGCAGTCACAGAGATGTAGCAGCATAACTCTTCAGCTTGCAAGCATAATACAATTTTTGAGTTTTGAGCTCTTAACTCGTTGTATCACTTACTGGATGTGCGACTTTGACAAAGTACTTCGTCTTCCTGACACTCAATTTCCAATTTAGGCAATGGAGTAAATAATAATACTGGCCCCAGGGAGTTGTTGAGTGGATTAAATGGGGCGTTGCACAAAGTGGAACAATGCTTATATCCAGTAAGTAGGCAGGAAAGCTTAGCTATTTTTTCTGTAATTGGCTTTACCATCACAAATAAGGTGATGTAATCTAAAATTAAGAAAACGCATAGAGAGCAAAACATTTTGCAAAAGTTGTTATTTATAGAAAAATCACTTTGTATTATTGAGCACACACTTTATTTGAAATTAAAAGGTCACATTTGGGAAGAAATAATGCTGCACAAAGCTACCGTTTGTTTTGCTTATATTGTAACACAACTTGAGGTAAAGAATCCAACTTTTGTTCTCTAACATTCCAAGAAAGGAGTGGCAAAACTTTTAACCTCCACCCATGTTACTTCTACATATCTGTTTGGAAAATCTTTAGTAAAGAAATCTACATTTTTGTATAAAATAGTCACCTCAGACCCCCAGGTTAATTATAGGATTTATTGAAACTATAGTTTTTCTATTATAGGTGTTGCATTAAGAAAAATGCTTTGCCCTTTTTTAATATTTTAAAATACACAATGATCTAAAAGATTATTTTAACATGTCTTCTCTTTAGATATATATATATCTCCAAGTATAATTACTTTCTTCAGTTTAAAAATAAATAGTGGTGTAATGAAGTGTATGAAATACAAATTGAATAGTAAACTATGCATGTTATTTTTGCTTTCTGCTGAAAATTATAATTTTTTCTGAAATGAAAACTGCATCTTGGAAAAGAAACTCAAGGATATGAAAGTAAATTCAGTCTTATAAAGAAGATATTTTTATTCTCTTAGGAAAATAGCAATTGTATCTGGCATAAATGGCTGATTTAAAACATCTGGAGGGGGCTGGGATTTAGTTCAGAGGCACAGTGCCTGTCTGGCAAGCTCAACGTTGTGAGTTCGATTCCGGGTACTGGAAAAAAATAAATAAATAAAATAAAATATCTGGCTATTTAATCAGTTTTGCCTCCTGTTGAATCTCCTTTTACTTTCTACTATATTACTCTACTTTATTTTTTCATACCACTTATTATCCTCTCATTCATTTGTATGTTCACATGTGTGTATTCTGTTTGTGACCTGGTCCACACTACGTAAGAAGCTTTGTCCTCGTTAAAGCTTTCGCATCACCAAAAGGAGTGGGTGGCCAAGAGAAGACATTCCTTTAGCATTTACTCTCTGGACATATAGAAAATGACTAACATGTGAAAGAAATGAATATAAAGGTCAGAACAATTTTGGCAAAAGTTCTCAATGGTGAAAAATTATGCACTATTCCTTCTTTTATTCTCATAGAATTTTTTTTACATCAGTAATGATTTTCATTGTATAGATAGTTTCAATAATTATTGAAATATATATAAGTGCTCCAAATAAACAATTTTCTCACCAGTTCACGTAGCTAGCTTACAAGATTCCATAAGCAAAGCTGTTAGGATTTGACACATATAGGGAGTTTTCAGTAAATCTCATGGAGAAAAATAAATCAAAGAAAGAAAGAAAATTGCTCCTGTGTGGGAAATGCTGAATTGTTTTCTTTATGGAAAGAATGTGAACATACCTGAAGATGTCCATGGTATTGATGTATTAATTACAAGTATAGCCTTATCCTTCAAGCTTTGCAAATTTACCAAAGACTTAGAAATTTTCCCTATGTTAAAAATTTATTTGTCAAAATAAGCATTGTGTCTCACTCTTGAGCTTAGATGACAGACCTTCTAGTTAAATAAGTTAAAAGAAATAGAGTCTAATTTTTCTGAATTTTTCAAGAATCACAAGTTGTCATTTGGCAACATAAACTTTTTTTTTGAGACAGAGGAAAAGCACCTGATGAACACTCTTCCTTGTGCTGGCTGGAGGATGCAGGATCATCGGCCTGTGACCAGCTTGCGCATCTTCCCAGCTTACCTTTGCTCCCAGCGTACCCCTAGGGACTGAGACCGTTTGCTTCAGTGTTGTGCCTGGCTCTCAAATGCCATTTTCCAGCCTAACATGAGTTCAACCCATGCAACCTCAGGCAATGGGCTGCCCCTCCCCTACTCCAGCCCTGTTAAGACTCCGCTGTTGCCTTTCTCAAGAATGGTGGTTAAAATTAAGGGACAGCGCTGGGGCCCTCACTTACATACCAGCATTCATAGAAAGCTTTCAGCCCTGCCTGGCAGTGAGCTCGTCCTGCAAGCTGCTACACATGCATCACTCCCTGCCCACTTCTGAGTTTCAGTCTAGCAGGGTGCCCTTCTGGGTACACAGCCCCTCAGGCTGCACACAGGTCCTGTTAAAATACAGACTTACTTGGGGTTCCCCTAAAGCTCTTGATTTATTTTCTAGTAGTGTGGGCTCCAAAACTCCTGTAAGGTTTGTTTGTTTATTTGTTTGTTTTTATACCAAGTAGTGTGGTTGGAGCTGTTGGTTTCCAAAGAAAGATGAATATACATTCAGAGTTGTTAACCCCAAAGAGCTCCAGAGACCAGCAGTCAAGACAGATCAACAACAGAGACCAGTGCCCAGCAGCTGGCTGTGTCAGATGCAGGCATCTAGCGTGACCTGGTGTCATCTGCTGACATCAAGACTGTGCGAGCTGCATTCTGCCAATTGGAGATTTCCATCCGAATGCAGCAGAAGAACCCTAGCCTGAATGGTAGCATTTCACCATGCTAATCTTGCACTGTGATGTATATTATTGTTCTGCTTAATGGAAAGAAAATAAAATAAACTAGAAAAAAGTCAACAAGATGTCTCTTGCAGAGAAATATCAAAATACTGAATATAATCCACTCCTAAAAATCTGGAAAATGTTCTTCTAACTCTCATGCAGTGTGTGCCAGGCTGTTCAGTGGATATTAGAGTGGACTTCTGTCCCTCTGATGGGATGCAAAGAGCTGAAACTGTCACTGGTCAGAAACTATTGTCAAAGATAGGGTTACTAGCTAGGATATTCAGTCACCGCGTAGGAACCAACATTCTCTTTTAGAGAAACCAAGATCCATGTGTAAGACTTTGGTTCCTCTTGAAAGTGTCTGGATTGAAATTAGAATACTCCAAAAGTGCCCACTTAGCAAGAATGTGCAGTCCACTGTCTTTCTTAAAACTGTTAGGGAGAAAAGTAGGTAGACAGCCTCTGCCCCTACAGTCGAAGGCAAAACTTTAACTTGCAGTAGATCCTCCTCGGGAATGTTAAATCACGGTGGATTTGTGCAGTTTTAATCAGTAAGCTATAAAAAAAGACAAAAGCTAGGGTATTTTTCATTTCAGCAGTTCATTTGCCATTCGTGAGGAATGTACTTATTATTAAGGATTTGATTTAAAGTACAGCTGAGCTGAATAATCTTCTGAAACCCTCATTCCCTTTCAAGTACTTATAGGAGAGATCACCATTCATCACCATTCATGATACAAATAATTTTAATCTTTCTCTGTCTTCGTATTCCTTCTGATTCATTCTGCAACCATGTCTTGGACTGATCCTCCTAAAATAGCACTTCAATTCATTTTTTTTGCTCCAAGCGTTCTTGTATTTTACTCAAATCCTGATCCAAATCCCCTCACCTCATATTCAAGGCCTTTCCTCTGACCACATTTCACCTTCTATAACTCCCCATCACAGTCACCAGCAGACAAAACTCATAGTAGTGATCCATTAGGGTTACCTGTATTCTCTTTCTGAAGTCTTTTTATTTAGTAGCATTTCTGGGTGCACAAGTGCCCTTCTTTCCTCCTTTAATGCTCCTCATTTAGGCCCAAACTTTGCTTCTGCCCAAGGAGTTTTCTGAGCCCACTCATGTGAAACTATCTCTTCTTGCCTGTGGATTTCCATTACATGGGCAGTCTCCATTAATCACACAGTGTACGCATTTCTTTAGGATAACTTTGATCTTGTTAATTTAATGTTGAAATGCCTCTACATTTTTCATGAGCTTATATTATCTCCCAAGGCAGATTACAAATTCTGTGAAGGCCATAGCTGTTTCCTAAAATTCCTTTTATCTCCAGTGATAGCTAGTAAAATGTCCAGCATACAACAAGCGAAAAACTAATCTTCTCTAATGTATGAATTTTTAAAATATTCAAGAATGAATTTGATCTTACATATGAGGAAGCTGAGCTTAGAATCAGTTCTTAATATTTCTCAAGATGATTTGTTTGTTTGATGTTTAGAGAACTTTTCCACTTATACCAGTTTTATTCTTTTACTATCTGATTGGTTGCTGTTAAGTCTAATAATTTATGAAGTGTACTGACAAATACAGAACATATGCATGAGATATTTACATGCATATAATTTCACATATGCTTGCATACATTAAAATAGGCATAAGTAACTGAAGTTTATTTGGGTATCTTTCTATTTTAAGGGCAAAACTAGAAAACTCCATTTCATTGGTTTTTAGCCTAAAAAACAACAAGGATTGTGATGACAATAGGGATGCTGGTATTTTTTTGGCAGTGAAGAATTTAATATAATAGTGTCCAAAAAAACATGGAAAGATAATATATTACGGAACACACAAAATAAACAAATACTTTCAAATGAGCAAGAAGAACTTGGAATCTGGATAACGTCACTCTGCTATACATTGCATTTATTTTGCAAAGGACTTTATCCTGGGCAGTTTGATGTTAATGCCACACAGGGACACTTACCATCTTTCAGAATGGTTTCTCGCTCTGTGCCATCTATCTTCTGCCGGCCAATTAGGAAACTGGTGGTGTCGGCGAAGTAGATGTAATTGGTTTCTGCATGAAAATCTACAGCACGAGGGTTTACCAGATTTTCTATGGGAATCATGTATTCATCAGCTATCTTGGTATTTAAGTCCATTCCTCTAACGATTCCTGGGCGTCCTTTCCCATAAAAGAGGAACAACTCATTCTTTGGTCCTGCAGAAGAAAGATTACAAATATAAACAATGGATGTTGCCTAATCTTCTTTACACTGTATAATGGCATTGTTTAATTAACTGGCACAATTAGTGTTTTTAATTCTGTACTAAAAATTAAACTCTAAAATATGCCAAATATATCTTGATGTAAGAAGGCCAGCTAATTGTGTTACTTTAATTAAAACAGAAATTACTTCTGTGAGTGGGTGTTTTTAGTTAATTATTCTTTTGTCTGTCACTGTCTTTAAAGCAAAATATGACACATCTCTGAATAATTTGTAACTTGTGAAACGGACATTTAGTAAAACATCCAGTGCATTTAATTTTATATTGCATTGCAATCTATACAGCACTTTCTATATATGCTATACTAATCATCTCACTCTTCTAGGTGGCCATGATAAGAACTTCAGGTCATTTAAAATATAACACTGCAGATTTCATCTACACAGATGAAATCTAAACAAGATTTCATCTTGTTTGTCACAGGCAAACAAGATCTACGTGGTACTCTTACTCGCTTGCATGTAAATATATTGCAATTGCCTCTTAGGAAATAAAATCAATGTCAATTAATAGCATCACTTTTCCTTCACATCTTAATTAGAATGTTACAGGCTGATGCTGTCTGCTAGCAACTTTGATATAAACAACAGACCGTATCAAAGTCAACCAAAAAATGAAAAACAAATCCTTAAACAAAAAGCAGCCTCCGGAATATATACTGTCAGAATCAATGTGGCTTTTTTTTTAATAGAATGAATTAATTCATTTAAATTGCCAGGTTATACCAGCCTCTTCAATTACAAACATACCTTGTGCTTTTGTATTCTTTGTAACTGAAAGCACTAATACATGCTATGAAAAGATAAACATACTTTTTTTATAAAAAGAAAATTGAGTATACAAAAGACAACCATACGTGTATAGATTTTTTTTTTTTTTTGTACCAGGAATCAAACTCAGGACCTTAAGCTTGCCAGGCAGGCACTTGTGCCACTGAGCTATATCCCCAGCCCTGAGCTATACCCCTGGCCCAATACAGCCATATGTGGAAAATCACATAATAACTGAAGTAAAATAAGTATAGGAAATCTGGGTACTAAAAATAATAAGCAATTATTAATAAAGCTAATTATTTCAATCTAAATTGTTAGCATTTCACATATTTCTTGTATTTTGTTGTCTTTCAAAATTAGTCTTATGGATGCTGAATATATAAAAGGATATTTACAACATATTTTAATCTTTAATTAATAAAAGAAAATGAATCCCAAGCACCCAACACAGATGTTAATATTGCTAGTACATTGGAAGTTAAGCATGTATCCTGCACGTAAGACCTTCTGTGTCAAAAATATTTAAATCCTGAATATACTGTCTATCAGATACTTCAAGAAAAATTTTAATATATATATGTTATATTTCCCAATATTAAATTAATTTTACATGCTCAAATTGCATGTGTGAATTTTATAAAACAGATTTTATTTTCATTATACTCTTGATATTCATCCACTGTTGTTGTAATCACAGTTCATTCATTTTCTGTGCTATATAATATTCTTTTGTGTGGCTAATTCAGTTTTCATTTTTCTGGCAATTTTTCTAAAATAGCTTTACTTGTATCAAAAAAGCATTCATTATTATTTACTCACTTTATTATTTCAAAAACTTTATTTCAAACACTTTATTATTCAATCATAGTATCACAATTATTTCCTATGTTGATTTATTTTATGCCTTATAATGACCTTGTTTGACAAAATTTACCAAGCAATTTTCCAGTTGGTTTCTCTTTTCATGCTTATACTAATATTGAATTAAGAATATATTTTTTCCATCTAGCCTGTCATAGATTTTCTTAGATGGAGTTACAGGTTAAATATACTAATATACTTCTTGCTACCCTTTCAGCCTCTTGGTGACCTGTCTGATATCAAAGATATCTTATTCAAAACAATAGATTAGATTAGTAACATTGGTTCATTTGGAAATTTTTTCCCATTTCTTTAGTATTTTTTTCAAATATTATATCCATATATAATATTGTTTTTATATAACTCATATATTCATTTTTAAATTTAATAATATCTGACTAAGTCATTAAAACATCTTCAAAAGCATTACTGCCAGTATAATATTCTCTACCAGTAAGGCAATATAATATAGTATATTGCCTACCTGCCACTGAATATTTCTAAAGGTTTATTAATAATGATTTTAGAATAGTGTTCTTCAGTCAAAAGAAGAGTGATGCATCAAACAATATTACTTGTTTTATTGTTTTTGTATGTATTATGAAACATCTTTTCAATAGTTATATCAATTTCTAGTTCACTTAACAATGTGCAGAAATGATGCCGTCACCTTACCCATTCTTGCTAACATTTTATTTATTTTTTTTTTATTTCCAAAGGATGTTTCACTGCTCATTGGTAAGCCTAGTATTTCATCAAGTTAGCATATGTGTATATACATGAAGGTATGTTTGTTTTGAATAAGAATGGCAACTCTTTTCTTCATTGTTTCTTCTATTCATAGTTTCAGGCATTCTTCAAAATTTACCTGAAAGTTACTTTTTGTATTATACGAAATTGAAAAATGACATTTCACAGCCTCTTAAAAGCCAGGGTTCTAATTTTGCATTAAACAACTGAAGTCAAATGTATTTGCTGCAGTCTAACTTCACCTGACTAAGTTTCATGTTAATATTGATATCGATGTAGCTAATTAATACTAAAAATCCTGTTCGGAAGAGGTAGCTGTCGGCGAAATGTTTATTTTCACAACATACTTTTGCATGACCTGCCATCACTCCCCAAGTTGAAGCCAGTCCTGCAGCGACAAGTCCGCGTTTTGTAACTGCCACTGAGCAGACAGATGTGTGAACAGCCTCCTGGCATTCCATATGGATCCACTTCACATGCATGGCTTCTGACTGCAACAAATAAAAAACAGCGCACTTGAGATTCTCCAAAGACGAGACAAGTATTTGCATCAGTATGTTAAAATTTTTATAGAGTAAGAACAGCGAATCTTAGCAAAACTCCATATAGCCAATTACTTAGGACCCTAATCAAGGGGAAAAAGTTTACACTCTGTAGAAGAGGAAGTAAGCATTTGTCAAAATCCTCCTAAGGTTAGCTTTTAAAAATATAATTCTGAGGAATTAAAATGCATTTATATTAATTTAAGCTCCTCACATATAAGCAGAAACGTAACATGGTTTTTCTGGTACTTTTCTAAATGCCAATTGCTGAAAAGTATTTCAAAAAGAAACTTACATAAAAATAACCCCAGATTATGTAGTTGAGCAAAGAAAGGATTTTCTTTCCAACAGTTCATCATACAAGCACCTCAATTTGATAAAATATGATCCCATCATTATTGACACTCTGTTAGGAAAGGCTGAACCACGGATATATTTCAGTGGCATAAGTGCCTGCCTGGCAGGTGTAAGGTCTGAGTTCAATTCCCAGTACCAGTTCGATTCCCAGTACCAAAGAAAAAAGGCTGAGGCTGAGTATTTTTTATTTTTGTAATTTTGGGTCCTTTGTCATCTTTGAAAACCCTATTACAAAATGCAATGTTAGGGTGTGTGTATGTGTGTGACTATAATTGTGAAAATGTGAACAGTAAATTTACATGAGGAAATGGAGGAGTAGAAACACGTTCATTTATATTCAAGTGTTAATAAAGAGAAAAAACTTGGAAAAGTGTCGTATGAGGAGGATAAAAAAGTCAAAAAATGGGTCAAAGGGGGAAAAATGGTAGGAATAATTTCAATGAGATTCTATGCATTATTGTTATTGTTCTTCTTTTCTATCAATATTTAGAAGAAATCATGATGAGCACCAAGACAAGATCCTTACAATAAAACAGGTCTGCTTTTGCAAATAGCTCCTATTCACTTTTTATTCCCCATTTTAAGTGACAAAAATAAGTAAAATACATTTTTAACTATTTTTCCCTGACAAGAGCACTGCTTTTATGTTTTTGAATCTCATTCATGCTAGACCACATCCCTCGAGAAATCCACAGTGCTCCCTCTGGCTTGCATCTCACTCTTGCCCTCCCCAGGGGATCACGCCCATCGACTCCCAAATGTGTCATTACTTCCGCTTCTTGAAAAAAAAAGAAAACCTTTTAACCCAGCTCTACTCCACCTTTAAGTCACACTTTTAAAGTTCTCTATGATTCTTTTCTACAACCTTTTCTTTCATGTCTCTCTTAAACTCATCCTACTCAGATATTCACTTCACAGTCAAAACCACCCTATCAGACCCCAGTGAGCTTCATGACGGTGACTCCAAAGCTCAAGTGGATTTAACAAGCTTTTTATCAACTCCATTTCTGGTCCCACCTATTCTTCCTGTCTTATTGTTGAAGAAGTCTAGTGTCCATTCCTTAGAACTCCTTTCGATGTATATATATTTATTTGGTGTTCACATGCACTGTCATGACTTTACATGATGTGCCAATAACTGTCAAGCAGGCATCCCCAACCTGGACTTTCATTCTGAATTGGAGTACAGTCTTCTATATTCAAATAGCTCTCATATATTACCACTTGGATTTGCAGTGGACATAGGAAATAACCCAATAACGTTGAACTTGCTTTTGCCACAAATTGGAGCCATATTGCAATTAGTTTCCTTAATCTCAAAAATAACTCATTGCCAATTGTTCTAGCCTAACCATTGCTCTGATTTCTTTTTATTTATACCCTGCCTTCAATGTATCTGAAAACCCTATGGGCTCTAACTTTATCTCTATCCTGAATTTACCTGTTCTCAGTATTTTCACTATTTTGGGACAAACTACCATACTCTAATCTTCCCACCTTCGTCCTTCATAGCCTCTTGTCAGTGTAGTAGCTGTAGTGACTCATAAAAAATGTCAGTCAGACCGTGAGACTCCTCTGTTAACGCCCAGAAGTCCCATCTCAAATGCATAAGTGAAAGTTTTTACAATAGTTTACTGTGCTCTATTTCTTTTGGCCTTCTGCTCCTTCAATTTTATTTCTCCTTCCTTATTCACAGGCTACCTTGCTGCTCCTTTGATGGTTTAGGTGTGTTTTTCTCATTGCTTTTGTGCATGCTTAGCCTTCTACCTATGACATTGTGGCCCCAGATATCTCCGCACACTCTTTGTCAAATCCTCACTTGATGCCTTCTTTTCAATGAGGCTTCCTCTGATTATTCAATAGAAAATTACAATCTTCCCCAATTCCAGAAATTCCTTATCTTTTCATTTATTTTCTCCATAGCACTTACTGACATGCAATGTAATATATAAATCATCTAGTTATTTTTAATATATCTTCTCCATTGGTGTGTAAGGCTTATAAAGACCAAAATATTTTGTTCAGTTTTATTTCCTGCTGTATTCTTAGTGTATACTGAATAGTTCCTGGCATGTAGAAGATGGTCCATGAATAATTAATAAATGAGGAAATCCTCATACCAAAGTTTCATATGGTTATGAAGAAAATTCAAAATTGAACTGGCTGTGACTTAGTTGTGACAATGTATAACTCCTTATTGAATATATGGTAGCATTTAGATAATTCTAGGTTAGTTTTCATTGGAAGCAGAGCTATATAAAGATGATGAAAATTTGGGGTGGTGGTTCTGATGCCATATTATTCTGTCTTTGACTGAGTCTAAATGGACGACTTCACACCATGATTAACCTACCGCTGAAAACTGGTTTGTGTTTTTCAGAAACATTTAAAATGATAAAGGTGCTAAGAAGACAACTGAGATGTTAAATCTAAAGAGACAAGTGACTACAGTGCATGTTAGATAAATATTGCAAGGAAGTCACCTGATTGGAAATTTGTCTCTCAAATTGATACCAAAAGTAAAACAGCAATCTTAACATCTGGCATCTTGTCTACATACATCACAATTGAAAGCTCCTCCTTGAGCCTCTATTTAGATGTCATTTTCATTCTATGGTTGTAGAAATGATTCACTAGGAACTGAACAATTTGTCATTTAGACTTGTGAAAGGAGCTCTTTTCCATTTTATCAAGCAGACATGCTCATTTTTGTGTCAAAATGGAATTTATGACTAACCCACTTTAACACCACAGGAATGCACAAGGACTGTATCCCCATTCAGTCTACTATTATAAAGGTTATGAAGAAGTCTTACAACTCACCTGCTGGCTGAGTTCTTTTTTGATATATTCGAGCTCCTCGAGGTCTTTCCATTTTAATTAATGAATGAATATCTGTGCCATTAAATCTGTTTATTCTTACGATATTGAAGCTATCAGAATTGATTGCATATAAATAGTCTTCAAACACAGTTATACCGTAAAGATGTCTGGCCTGTAAAGAGGGTCAAAAATAACTTATGCTTTTTAATTATGCTGCCTACTACATGGAAGAAAAAACTGATTGCTATTTACCAGTGTAAAATATGTTCATAGTAACAGAGTCACAAGAACGTTACCATTTATCTCCTCTGAAAGAATTCCACATTTTACAAGTCTAATTTGGGTGTGTGTGGAAAAAGACACGAAACCTTAGTTGATATAGAGGTTCCAAATACATGGGAGAAATTTTTACTGATTTTTTTCATTTTTTTATTTTAAAGAGAATTTAAAAAAAGGAAAAAACAAAACAAAAAATAACAACGAAAGGATACAGAATTTCAAACCAAGGTGATAGGGAATTAGCAATTGTTGTTACATTGCACATTGTTATCTTCAAAGTAGTTGCTCAGATTACCAGATATAAGCATGCAAGATTGATCAAACAATTAAGCATTAACTGTTCCTTTCAATAAACCAATAGGAGTTAGTAGTACAATTATCTTAGCTATCTTGTGGAAGAAAATGTGTCTAGTAGTTACTTTTCAAAGACTAATGGGAACCAGACTTTCAAGTATAGTCGATAAAGTGCTTTGGCTCTCTTATATATAATTTGAGATATTTTTATGGGCTTGTTCATATATTCTTGGGCAATGTGGACACAACACAATCATGGATTGTTCATATACTCATGGGCAATGTGGCTGCTACAAAAGCATAGCTATGTATGTGAAAGGCCTAGTAAGAAAGTTGCTTTGAAAAATTGTATAAGTTCAGAATCTTATTTTTATCACAAATAATAGCTATCCTCATATTTGCTCAAACAAAGAAATAATAAAGAAATCACATATTTGAAATACATGCAAATAATATGTCCACATTTCATTTAGAAGTTATGCTATTTTTAAAGTCTATTCATTATGGAAAATGGAATTATTTGCTTTGAGAATGGTTAATGTTTATTGCTGTCTATGCAATTAAGTTAGAGGAGAAACTTTCTTCTTTGGTGAAGGTCATAGAGATCATGGGGAGGAATGGACATTCTAAAGTCATAGAAAGCTTCGAGTAGAGTAAAAGGAGAATGTTAAAAAGGTGCATCCTCTATACCTTGCCTGTTAATATTCTCGTACTTAATACTGTTCTGGTCCTGGGTATCATATCACTGGCAATTGATAACCTGTGAAAATTCTGGTGAGAAATATTTTCCACTATTCTAAGGTATTATAAATTGTACACTTTGCAGATATTTAATGAATGGAATGTGAGGAAGTATGTATGGTTTGACTGTAGAAAAAACTATCCAATATTTAATATCAATCAAGAAACCCAGGGGCTGGGGATTTAGCTCAGCAGCACAGCACCTGCCTGGCAAGTGCGAGGTCATGAGTTTGATTCCGGTACCGGAAACAAACAAACAAACAAACAAACAAAAAAATCGAGAAACTTAGCCAACTCTATACTCTAAGCAAAAGCAAGTAATGTGCCATTTTTCTAGGGTGTATGGCTCATTGTTTTTCTTCTGGTCTTTTCATGTGAGATAGTAATTGAAAATTGATGTTACTTGTCTTTTGATAATATCTAATTTCTTTTTATCTGCTCTAGAAAGGAGATGTAAAACATAATACGAATTCTTTCAACTTAAAGCTCAAATTTTCCTTTTTTACTATATATTACTCCATAGCAATGTATGCATTTATATGGTGGGGAGGAGCATGTGTGTTTATGAATATCATTTTCCATATCTTTGACATAGTCACAAAATATGCCAGTGGTCTATGTAAAAATTAGAAGTAGAAGGTCGGGGATATAGCTCAGTAGTACAGTGTTTCCCTTGGCAAGAGCAAGGTCCTGAGTTCAAGTCCCAGGACAAAAAAATTAGAAATAAAATGAACTCTTTCCTTTGTTATTAATCTAAAGCATGCTTTGCTCAAATTGTGGGGCCATTCTCATCAGAATCTGTGGTTATAATATACTCCTTTGCTTTCTTTCAGTTCACTTTCTAAGAGGAAAAGCATAGCTATACAGCAGACAACTGGTCATTTTATTTCTCATAATACAAGCACTTTAATGTCTGCTTTGTAACTATCTGCAGCAGAGGTGAGAGAATTGAGTGGTAGATACACCACTCTGCTTAATGCCTACATACTGCAAAAAAGATATATATACCTAGTGGTAAATTTAGCATGTGTTCAGGAAATACACAAAACATGGGCAATAGAACTGGGAAAAATAATATGAATACCATTAGACATTATAGAACTTTTTAAGTAGTCATGAGAATCAAGTAGAATTTGGATTTTTAGATTTTTAAAAAAATATATTATTTGTATAAAATGGAGTACTACTCTTCCATGAAGAAGGATACACTTGAGTCATTTGTAAGTAGACAGATGCACCTTACATGTACATCTGTTAAGTGAACAAATGTTAAGTGAAATAAATCAAGCGCACAAGTTTGGATATCACATAGTTTCCCTCACATGAGAAATCCAAAATATAAATAAAAAAGTGAAGATAGAAGATAAATAAAAGGAAATATGGAGATCCTTTTCCAAAGGGAAGGGCAAATCCAGGGACAAAAAAGTAATTAAAAATGCATAGAGCTTGTGAAAATGGAAAGAGGAACAAGAGCTGAAGGGAACAGAGAGGGTGGGAGGGACAGAGGACTGAGATGGTTCCCCTCTCTGCACAAACTCCCCCACAAGAAGGATAATCATCACTGCTGCAAACACGCATTCATAAAAAATTTTAAAATTTATCATGTGGAAAATCATTTTAGCTCCCTATCCTTGGTTCAAGATTTACTTTTCAATGGCAAATGCATACAAAAGAGGCGCACCATCATCATATTGGAAATTAAGTCCTCTAAAGGTCACACCCAAGGTCTGTCAATGAAACAAAATATTTTAGGACAGTTAAAGATGTGAGAGAAATGACTAGTCCCACTTATAATATTACATAGTTTATTTATTTTTTTTTTAGGTAGTCACATTTTTGCATTTGATTATATGTCAAGAAAGAAAAAGATTTCCTTTTAAAAGAAAGGATGATGACAATGTGAAAGTAATTTTAAAGGAAAATTACAGGATGTAAGTCTCTTGCATTGCAAAAGAAACCAAGAAGATTTATATATTTTAGCTCCACAGATGAAGAATTTCACATGCAATTTGGGCAATGAGATTCAAATGGATTTGAGAACATGTACTAGTGAATAAAGTTCATTTCTACTTAGAGAACTCTTTTCTGTTGACTGAGTGTTGTGTACAAAATTTTGTGATCCAATAAGGGGAAAGCTTAGCACAAGTGGGAAGGATTGTGCTCTTGGAAATTTCTACAGCATTCTCATTTTAGGAAGCACTTGAATAAATCTGAAGGTAAACTTAACCCAACCTGTTAAAATAATAAGCACATTTTTGAGCAGGCATTTGCTTTAGTTAGCAAACTATGTCCAGCGCCACATGGGACAGATGATAGTTCAGTTCCTTATGAATAAACTACTTAAATTAGTTTTTTCTCAAGCAGGTCATAACATCTGTCCCATTCTAATACTTTTATTTTCTTGCTAGTACAGCATTTTCCTCTGTTTTGTTTGTTGCTTTTGTTTGCTTATTTTCAACAGAGAGGAGAAGGTGTAAGAGACACAACGAACATCACAGTATCACTGTAAAAAAAAACCTTCCAGCATATAGGCAATAATTGCAATTTTTATAGCTGATTACAGCTTGACTTTCTAAGAAATTCTCAAATTCTTGTCTTTTTCATAACACAATGCCATCTCTTTTATTATCTTAGCTGAATTTTTTTAGCAAAATTGTACTTACTTTTCTGCCTTGAATGATAGTATGTCTCCTCTTTCCTTGATAGTCCACCACGCCGATGTAGTCCAAGTACAGATCTACCCAGTAAACCAGCTTGTTGATGAGGTCTAGCGTCAGTGCCGCCGGCTGCTCTGCCTTCGAATCAACGATCCTCGTTCTGTTCGCGCCGTCCATGTCGCATCTTTCCACTTTGGCAACGTTCCCGTAGTCGGTAAAGAAAAGTTTTCTGTTGAAAGAAAACTAAATGTTAAAATGGAGGGAAGAAAAAGCATATTTGACGGAGCCATCTGTAAAAACCAGAACTTTTCCTTCTAATGTATTTCAGTGGTTACATCTGTTAGCGTCTCATAACCATTTCCATGTAATATCCCTCATAAACAGAGAAATCTGCTAATGAATATTGCAGGGCATAAGGGAGCAGGTTAACCAACAACCATAAAATTCCTTCGGAATGGATGGTTATGGTGGGTTTATTTTTGTATTAGGAGAAATGTTTCTTTAAGCCTCATAGAGCTGATGCACGTTCACCACGTTCAGTGTAGGCTTCAGAACCGAGCCAAGTCACCGGGCCAGGGCACGTGAGCGATCAGGCTTTCTCTTTAACCTGCCTTCCAAATTGCATGGTAATGTCTGTCTCCTATAAAAGTTATTATGGAGGGCTCAATGGTGCCGCGAGTAGTACAGAATAGCAAACCTGGAGTGGAATTAAGCAGATGGGAAGGCAATGTGCTGTTTGCAGCATAGGAAATGAAACATAAATAACGCCCTTCTGCAGACCTATTCCACGTACTCCCAAATCCCAAACTGTCTGAAAGAAATGAAGGCCATTTTTCTCACTTTCTCTTAATAAATGTTGAACAAAGTAATGAAAAGCTAAGTTCACCTAGGAGATGAAAAATCCTTCTACT
The DNA here is from genome assembly GCF_000276665.1 of Chinchilla lanigera. Classification (NCBI taxonomy): domain Eukaryota; kingdom Metazoa; phylum Chordata; class Mammalia; order Rodentia; family Chinchillidae; genus Chinchilla; species Chinchilla lanigera. The sequence continues at coordinate 7,818,222 of NW_004955440.1, forward strand.
CAGGATTAACAGGGCCTGTCAAAAGGTTTAAATGTATCTCGAACACTTTAGTGTCTAATATTTGATTAGTATTCACTATGTTTAGTAAACACAAATCAATTTCAATTAACCTGACAATATTTAACAAAATTACCACTTATGAGACTGAACTGCATTTGCAAATAGAAGACCATCTTGCCTTGACTTAAAGATAATCCCAAGAATAATTCAATTTACAGTGACAGTAATATCAAGATTACCTAGACTATAGAATATTAGATTTTACAAACTTGAAGAATTAGCTTTTAGCTACTTTTCAAAAATTTTGCATTATCTAACAATAGGGGGTACCTTTCAAGCTAAAATCTGTTATTTAAACTTTCATATTAATTTAGCTCTATCTGCTATGGAGCACTTTGGTTCATTGTTAAACATTATACACTGTTATGTGATAGTACAAGACATTTTATTATGAGCATGAATTTCTCAAAATGTTATTGAAAAATCAATTCATCATAACAAATTGAATGTGACAATACTTTAGGTGAGGAACTGACTCTCCTAGTGAGCAGTAATTAAAAGGCCACATGATGTTTTGCTTCATTGTTATGCTAAATGTTTAGAACACTACTTGGCTTCCCCATCTCTCTGCCACTGTCTCTGCATTTCTCCCCCGCTCACTCCAGCCTTGAATCTGCTTTCTGTTTCTATTCTACTATTCCTGAATGGTCACTTGAAAAGTAATTTGTTCATAGCTTTTCCAAATGAAGTTTCTGAAAGGAATATTTCTCTTTTCCTGATGGGGGAACAGTGCCTGCTAGTCATACAGAGAGGTCTTTCTCACTCCATGTCATGGAGCTCTTCTTATTGTATTTCCCATTTCTATCAGTCTATTTCAAAAGGCTGAGGGGAGCTGAGGTGTAGATAGAGTGACTTGAAGCACGGAGATTGGAGATTCTGTCATGCTCTGCACGGTGTTGCATATAGAGATTATGTATAGACGTGAAAAGAAGCAGGCACTCGCAAATACTCACGGGGTGTTTGCATGGGGGTGTATGTCTGTAATCCCAGCACTGTGGGGGGCTGAGGCAGAAAGATCACTATTTCCAGGCCAGTTTTTTTTTTTTTTTTTGGTTTTTTCCTCCGGTACCGGGAACCGAACTCACGACCTTGCGCTTGCCAGGCAGGCGCTTTTGCCGCTGAGCTAAATCCCCAGCCCTCCAGGCTAGTTTGGACAAATTAACAACTCAAGAAGGCCCTGACTCAAAGTTTAAAATAAAAATAAGGTTGGAATTTAGCTTAGTTCAAAGGGACACATACACACACATGCATGCGCACGAACACACATGCACAAGGAAAATTGAAAAGAGGAAAGATAAGTATGGAGATAAAAACATCCCTGAATCCTCTTGAGATGACTCTATTGGATGTAATCCCAAAGAAACAAAGAGAAATGTGCCAATACAAGAAGCTGCAGGCCTGCTATGAAAAAGAGAATCACAGGAGATGAGAGGTTAGAGCAGAAGCGAGGTGAGGATAACACAGACATTCACAGAGGTCTGAGAGAAAAATTTCAGGATGAAGAATTACACTGGCTGACTAGGTCAATGAATTCACAAAGTAAGAAACAAATAACTGAAGGGGATGTCACTGAGTTTGACATTCATTGAAATAGTCATAACTTTTAGTACTTCTGTTTGAGGAATTTAGTTTTAAGGAGAAGTGAACTAGACAATGATGAAGAACAGCAAATTTAAATCATTCTTCCTGGAAGTTTTTCAGAGATATTGAACTACTATTGCAGGAATGATGCCAGAGGTTTACATGTGTATTCTAGGTCATAATATACCTGGTTGCAGGAATTGTTTGAATAAATTTTAGCCAACACGAAAAAAGTATATATATACATAATTTACCAAATGCTACTTTTTTAAGGTAAACACAAGGTAAACGCAAAATAAAATAACCACCACAAGAAAGAAAGAAAGAAAAAAAGAGAAAGAAAGAAGGAAAAAGAAGAAAGAAAGAAAGATTTGTGGCACTGAGCTACAAGAAAACAAGAAAGAGAATTCATTATTGTACTTCCAGCACATCACAGAACACCTGGTGACAAGAGGCAACTTAATAATTATTTTTTGCACTAATTTAAACCAGCCCAGGATTCAGAATCCTATGGTGAGCTCTGTTCAATTTTAATTGAAATGTTCTCAGCATAATATATGTAGTACCATGGCGACAAATTTATAATAACTACCTATGGACTCATGATTAAGCACCTGTTTCATCATTTGCTTGTTTTCTTTTGTGTTTAATTTTGCTTTTAAAGTTTCCTCTCATAGAGAAAAGCTTCGCTAAGGCACCGCTTAACTGAAGCGTAACCAAACTGTAATTGGCAAACACAAGCAAGGTAAAGTGTCACTGGTTTGAAAGACCAGTTTTCTTATCTAGAAGATATATGTTCAAATCTTAGGAAAAAGTAAATAACGCTGTAGGAATCTCATTATCCCATTAACCTCACAATTTGCTGAGACAGAGTAACAGATGATCTCTGCTTTATAGATGAACCAAGTTCACTGTCCATATGGTTAGCCATTGTCAGAGCTAGAGGTAACAGCAAGCATTCTTTTGGACTAAGTACTGTGAAAGAATGTCAAAGTTACAGAGATGTTGCAAGAAATTGAATAAATATCACCTGTTCTTTATATTTTACCCCACCAGCTATTTCATGCACTGTTGAAACCACCTGAGAGTAAATTTCAGACATCCTGACCCTTACAATTAAATATTTCAGCACACATATTTTTGGGTTTTGTTTTTGTTTTTGTTTTTGTTTTTTTTTCCGTCTTTTTGAAACAAGGTCCCCCTATGCAGTTCAGACTCTCCTTGAACTCACTTTGTAGCCCAGATTGGTCTCTAACTTGCAGCAATCCTCCTGCCTCAGCCTCCCTAGTGCTAGAATAACAGACAGGTACCACCACACCTGTCAAGCATACATAGTCTAAGATCAACAACAAGGATATTCTCTGGCTTAACTACAGTGCATTTGTCATAATCAATAGTATATGTACATTTTCCTCACTTAAATTTTTGCTACTTATATACAATGTTCTTTATAGGAATTTTATTGTTGTTATTCAGAATGCAATCCACCATCATATGGTATTTTGTCTTGAGACTCAATCTGGAGCACTTTTCAGAATTTATTTGTTCTTCTTGATGTTAATATTTCTAAAGGCAGATACGGGCTGTTTTCAAGAATATCTGAACTTGGCATTTGCCTGTATTTTTTTTCCTATTTAGATCACATTATGCCTTTTGACCTGAAATGTAATCATTTTACCCTTTACTGTCAATGTTCCTCAGATGTAGGAAAGACTGAGGAAGCCTACAATTCACTCCAGAAGTTGTATGAAGTGGAGCTCGAGATGATGCCTTGAGATCCCATTTATTTGGTCTCATTCAGTGGTTTTTGAACGTTTAACTACCTTAACACCCGTTGTTTTTTGGTACCAGGAATCGAACTCAGAACCTTGTGCATGCCAGGCAGGCCCTGTGCCACTGAGCTATATCCTTGGCCCTCTCTTAACATTCTCAGTCTCTTTGCAGCACAGCTGCTCTCTGGGAACCAAGTATCCTCTGGATCATTTAGACAGCACAGCCCCGCCCCCTCCATACCTTTCAGCCTATGAAAATCAGGCTGGTTAGTAGAGACCATTTCCAATTGTGTCCCATGCTCCCCTTTCTCAGTATCTCAGATTGTAATTTTGGTACTTGTTCTTTAACTCTTTTAACTTATGATATCACTAAGCTTTTATTACGAAGCAAAAAGAGACAATTAGCTTGAGATTGCTACCTCTTTTTTGCTTTCTCTTTCTCTCATTCATTCATTCTCTCTCTCCCTCCCTCCCTCTCTCTTTCTCTCCCTTCCTCTCTCTCTCTCTCTCTCTCTCTCTCTCTCTCTCTCTCTCTATTTCTTTCTCTCATTCTTTTGGGACCTGGGGAATGAACTGAGGTATACTGAGTTACATCCTAAAGAGTTTTCTCGTGTGTGTAAGTATGCTTTTATTTTGTAAATATTATTTTGAGTTATTAAATTTCTCAGGCTGAGCTTCAGCCTTTTTAATGCCCCACCAAACCTCATTTCTACATTTATTTTTGAATGTCATTCAATTCAGTTGTGACTGACACAAATTCTAAATTAAACAACATTCCAACTATTGTTTCCATTGCTAACATGAAGAACTATTAACTCATAAAGGAATGGAATATATCTTTCAAATTTCCAATTTATTCATCCAGATCATTATTCTGATAGCTTTTCTAGAAAAAAATATTTTATAATTTTGAGTTCATTAATTTATTGCATAGCTGATTTTAATATGACATCTTTATTGATTGTATGATCAGCCTAGTTTTATAATAGATTTCTAAGTTTTATAAGCTGAAGATACCAAGAAAGTTTGAGTATTGTTGGTAAACTTGCCTGACATAAATCAAAAGTCACAATGTGAAAATTCACAGACAGTGATAGAGCACTGCACTCACAGAGTTATTGCTCCAATCATCGCAATACTTTAAAATAAAGCAAGTGTTACACATACTGACCTTTCCAAACGTGCATTTCTTTAGCTGATAAAAATAAGAATTACTTTTGCCAGTAATGTCCATTTTAAATGACACTTTTATACATTAACCAAAAAGGACAAAAGTACATTTAAATACATCTGAGACTTATTCATGTTCTTTCACTTCATAGTCAGCAGTGGGTTTGTGTCCTTGGGTCTTATAACTTAATGATGACACATAGAATTTTCAAATGGTTTTTAAAATGATATCTTATCATTCTTAACTTTTCAAATGTGAGGCTACATATGAAGGTTTTAAGACATTATAAGATATTTTAAGGATGTTTGACATAAAAATATGCAAACAGGGATGTTAGAAAGAAATGAAACCCAAAATCACAAAATTAGGGGAGCATATAGTGTCAGATTTAAAACTACATGTTTCTGCTTACAAACTAAAAACACAACTACCTTTATTGATCATGTATGAATGTTGAAAACTACATTTCTTTCCATTTCAGGAAAATGACATATATTTTCCACAAACAGGATTCCACTAAGAATTCATTTTTATTACTATATTTTTTTAAATGTAGTGTTAGCCAAAAATTATCAACAGTAACAAAAATTTATGTTTTTCTTCCACTGGACCTACACATTTTAACAAGAAAGCAATTTTCCATATCATAGACTAATTAAAGTATATTCACAATTAAAGTAAGAATATTAAATATTTAGCATGGCAATTCTAAAATGCAATTTCAAATGTGAAAGGATAATGAATTTTTCCCATAAGAGGTTTAAATTCAAATTCTATTAGCTCCTGCTAGTTAAGGCTAGGGATGATAAACAATTAAAATATTTGCTCTGCTTAGAGGAGATTTTTCAAGACAGTTATTTTTATTTGTTTGATGGTTTTACCACTTTGTTTGAAAATTGTGTCTTGTTTCAGTTTATACAGGAACACACAGAAATTAGAATGGACACAGGGACTGCTGCTCTCAACCAGCTACTCTATATTTGGGAAACATCCATACTGATTCCTCCAGAAGTGTTCATGTACTAACTATGTTAGGCAATATGGCTGAACCCCAGTCCACATCCTTATTATCTCAATTTGCCTCATTAAATTTGTGGTAAGGAAAGTGGCAGCTCTATGTGAAATAGTTTAATATCATCCCTCTCTTCCTTCTTCACAGATAATTAGACCAAGAGTGAACAAGTGATGCACATAAATTCAAATGTTAGGCTTCACGGTCACTAGGTATCTTTCTCTCAGTAATCTAAATTCAAAGGTGTGATGTCCTCTAGTAGACAACACCTGTAATAGGTGGGTTAAATAGGCAGAGGGAGGGTGAGAAGGGGAATACTGGAGTCGCTGTGTAGAAGTGGAAAGCCATGGAGCAGAGAGGAGAAACGGAGCAACCGTGTCATCCATGAATAAAGGATTCAACAAGACCATCTACACTTCCTTTCCTTGGTTCTGGGAACAGAGGGTAGTATTCAGCGTACTTTGGGAAATCTCTATTCATTTGAGCTCTGTCTATTTCAACCGATTTCTGTACCTAGATGCCAAAGTGCCATGGCTAGACCACTATATTATTTAATGTCATAATTTAAGACTGGGAATAATCTTTTTATAAAGATTTTGACAAATAAAACACCATACTACTTTAGGAAGCCTTTTATATTGAAGGTTAAGTCTAAATTAGGGGGATTGTATAATATTTACATGTAACCTTCCTAAAACTCCTTTTTGGCAATTCTAAAATGCAATTTCAAACTTGAAAACATAATGAGCCTTTCTCAGAAGTCACTTACAATGAAATACCATTTCAACGTGAAAATAAATTGCCTGACATCTACGTTGCTGTTCTCCCTGAAAACACAAGAAAGAAGAATATTCATAAGGAATAGCAATTTTTAGAAAATTATCTTTTTTCATACCGTTCGATAAGGTTTAGGTCTAAAACGTCCTCCAAAGCTCCTACGCTGGAGTTTGTTTCTGAGGGCCCTGCACTGGCCCCGCTAAGCAAGCTGTTGGGAGGCGGGGCCTCGGTTCAAGGCGAGAGCTGGTCAGAGAGCCCCTCTCTGCAGGCGGAAGTGGCCCAGTCTCTGCCCCTCCCCAGCTCCTCCCCTTACTCTCGGCTTCCTGGATGTTAGGTTGCGAGCAGGTTTTCCACATCCAAACCCTTCCACCTTGGGGTTTCTCCCTTGCAGCCAACAAAGCAGGGATTGTAACCAGGAGCAAAGTAAACCTCTCCTCCCTTGAGTGGAGGGCGTTGTGTTTTGTGTCTCAGTAATAAGAAAGTAACTGAGACTCTCTTAAATTCAATCTATTACTCAAACCACAGATTTCTAAAAGTCCCTTCCGGGCACAGGCTGAATAAACTCTTCTGCAAATTTAAACGTTGCCTTTCTTGTTTCCCACTTCACTCTAACAGTACATCCTCGAATGCACTCTATTCATTTATGGCAACCGATTAACCTCTGAGGGTTTTCTTCCAGTTTGTCTTCCATTTCCCATAATCTGAAAGCCAAGAGTTAATTCCACCAGGAGCAAGGTTTCCCCTGTAAAAGGATGGGGCGAAATGTGAAGACAGAAGAAGCTGACGCACTTGCTTGTTCCTTTTCTCTATGTCACAGTTATTCCGGCAATATTTAACACAGTTTGAAACACAGAGGGAGAAGCGGGAGGTAATTATACATCTCCTTTTCTTGGATGGTCACTGCCTGAATGCCGCATACAGGCCCTATCAGAAGGAGAAAGCTGGTCTGACTTAATTCATGAATGATTACTGCTTCTACTTCTTACTACTCTTCTTTACCTGTGGAAAAAATCACTTAATTTATGTACACTTGCCCAGTCCCATAATTTGTGGCTATAGTTCCTGCAGCTACCAAATCTAATGTCTAAAAGGAGAGATATGCTCTTCTAATTGACATTTTGACTGCCAGATGGGCCTTAATCTTCGAGTGTAATTGGTATCTTATAAACCCACTTTTGTCTCAAGTAGTTTCAGGAATAATTTTCTGCACATTTAGTAACTCTCATCAAAATGTGGTGCTGCCTAATATTTTTTCTGAAACTCCTACTCCGTAGTCACAAATTTCCATGTATTCTAAGACTATATCCCGGATGCTTCTTCAGACTCCTGGTCTCCAGTGACAGTTTGCATCTACTCAACTCACACATTCCCAGCAGTCTTTGCAATGTAGTTTCATGCCATCAGTGTAAAGAGTGAGGTCAGTAAATTCAGTGGTTTTCTCTATAATTCAGGATATTACAGTTATATTGTAAAAATGGTCTGCTTTATGAGTCTGAACATCTTGCTGTATCATTGACAGTACCCATCCTTTATAAATGATCTAGAACCATCAGATTCTCATACTTTATTACTGAATTTCATTGCCTAGACTTCTCTGTTGTTGACCCTTTCAGTTCACGGCAATCAGTACCCCAGCATCAACAGAAAAACCAATCCAAAATGTAGTCCTTTGTTTGCCTGATTTCTGTGTTTATGGCCTTTTATTTCAATACACATCTAACACAAATTCTAGTGGTGATTAATAGCATACAATTAGCCATCAGCAGAAAGTACGCCTCCACCAAAGAAAGTGTCCACCCTCCCAACCGCAGAAAGCACCTCGTGCTTCCGCCTGGTCAAAGTGTATGTCTCAGGTGTGCTCCTTTCAGTGACTCTTAAACATATTGCTACCCACACTCCATTCACATCTAAACTTTAGAGACTTTCATGTAAGCTAACTTAAATTTTCCCTTTAACCACTCTTCATACTACGTTGAGACAGATCCTCAGACCTCACCACCCCTTTGTCCTCTTCCCCTTCCTTTTCTTCCTCATTCTCACTTTTAGTCCTGTTCCAGAGCTTGTCAATTATCATGTTGTAAAAAGAAGAGACTTTTCATAGAGTTATTCTAGTGATTTTTTGGTAACATCGGAAGAAAATAACCATTCTCTCCTTTTTAGCATTTCCTTCTCTTAGAGCACTCAGTTTCTATTTATTTCTGTATCTGGTCTTGGACTCTAATACTCACACTACCACTGTTCAGCCTCTGAGTCTTTGATTTCCCTTATAATCTGAAAAGTCTCCATGATTTTCATAATATCACAGTAACGCTCTAATACTCCAGCCTGCCTTCTAAGTTTTTAACTTGTGTATAACATTGCTTCATTGATATTCATGTTTAGATTCTTGTAGATGCCTCACACTTAAAATATTTAGTAGTAACTTCTTTCCCTTAATTTCTAGATCTGTTTCTTCATTTTTCTTCATTCTTGCAAATATTGGCTCCTTCTCCCCAATGGTTCACTGTAGAATTTCTTCTTCTTTCATATCCTCTGTTTTATCTACCATGTCCAATTCATTACTAAGTCCTGACAATTTTATCTTCAGAGTATAATTTGAATATATGGATTGAGATATAGAGATATCAAATATATATCTCAGACATATATATGTCAAGCATATCAAAAATTATACCTAAAAACATATCTTAAATAATATACTGCATTTCAAACACATGTGTACATATATATGTATTTATGCACATTCTACATCTCCCCTGTCCCTCTTCTCTAACTCGTCACCATCATCTACTGCATAAAGACTTATACTTTGCTATGGACTAGATAAGTGTCCCTCAAGGATTTAGAAGCTTGGTCCTAGAACACAGCACTAGGTAGAGATCTGAGTGGCAGGATATGGGAAGAAATTAGACCACTGCTGTAAAAGGAGTTATGGGACTCTGGACTCTTCCCATTCCTGTCTTTGCTTCTCACCACCAAGAGGTGATCACCGCGAGGTGCACCTTAATAAGGCCCAAAAGCCCAAAAACCATTGAAACTTCTGAATCCATGACCCAAAACAATCCTGTCTTCCTTATATCATTGCTGTAAAAGGAACTTCATTATAAGACGAGAAAGTGAACACAAATGTTTCCTAAACCATTCTTCTCATAGTAGCCAAAGATTTTTCATTAAAATAAATCTTGATTATAAATGACAAAACCTTCCTAGAGTTGCTGACAGCGATCTGAATAAAACCTCATTTCCTCAACATTACCAAAAACGATAAGAGTTATCTGCTATCTGTCTTCCTTTATTTGTTGGTGTCCTTCTCCACTTCTAATACTTTGGTCTTCTAATGTTATCTCTCTATATTTCTAATATTTTACCCACCTTTACATTTCTTTTTCACTATGCAGTTCAAGCTGGCCTTGAGCTCAGGCTTTGTAGCCCAGGCTGGCCTTGAACTTGCAGTGATCCTCCTGCCTCAACCTCCAGCGTTCTGGGTGTACAGGCATGCACCACCACACATGGCTAAATTTCTTAAATAATTCAAATATATTCTTCACTTCTTTACCTCAGATATCCTATTCCCACATTGAATAGCAATTTCCCTCATGCTATTCCAAACCGTAGCTGTCATTTTCAACTTAACTGTCAATCCTTGTGGAAAAGTTTTCCCATTTTTAAGCCAATCTGACATAATATCTTTGGAATTCAAAATGCTTTTTTAATAACATTGCTCTATATTTTACTTGCATAAGATAGATACACAAACGTATATATGTAATGATAAGTTTAAAATGTGTCAGTGGATTTTTACCTCCAGGAGGAGAGAAACTTGATGTATACATATATAAATTCACCACACTGAGCTTTGGATTGATTTTCTCGTATTGGAGTAGTAAGATCTAAGACTGAAAGTTTAAATGAATGAGACCATTCTAACAGAGAAAAGTAAGTTTTCTACTTTGCCAAGCGTTGCTCACTGGAATTCTACTTCAGAATAAATCCCTAGTTAGCAATAAACTACTGTTTTGCTCAGCTTATTTGCATTGTTCTCTTTATGTGTAGTGAAAGAGCTTTCAGGAATTAGCAAATGAGTTCAGGATTAGATTTGGGTATTTTGATACCTGGTTAACTTCCACTTTTAATGACATTTCCTCACAATTTGCTTCAGCTTCACTGCAGATCCCTGATGATAACAGCATTTTGGGTATGATCCTAAATCACTTAGATTATCTGTCTCTGGGATCTAGCAAAAGTTTTGCTTGCTTGTTTACTTCACAAGAGAACATTTATAATCAACTTGAATTTTAAGGACATAATACTCTCACCTGTGAAAAGAATGGACCGGAAATGTTGGACAAGTATATAGGAAGATTCTGTCTTAATAGTTGTGCATTAACATACGAAGTACAGAGAGTAGAAATGAAAATAGGGAGAAATATTAAAACATATTTGGGAGTCTGGACTCAGTGAAACTTGATAATGAATTAATTGAATGGAGAAACACTTTAGGATAAGAATTTCCATAAAATATACTTTTGTTGTAGTGCTGAGAATTGATCTTAGGCCCTTACACATGCTAGTGCAGTAACTACTGAATACATCCCTAGACCCTAATGTCTATTTGGTTGATATATTGCACCTTCAGATTTTTTTCTATCAAATAGTCCATCTATGTCATGAGATCTCGAGGTGTTATCCAATCAACAACCAAGAGTAAAGTTCACAGTTTGGGCATATAATTTTCCATGTCCAAAGGTAATGCTATTTTAAAGCCCCTTCACGGGTTAGTTTGCAAGATCGCAGTACTCAAAAGCTCATGCTAAAAATACTTGATTTATGTGGAACAGGAAAATATTTGATGTAATAAATCTGAGGTCAAAAGTTGCTCTTTGAGATATGCAGAGATGTCTAACCTAATATGCATGCTTAAGGATTCCTGATGGGTTACAGAGGCATTTTTCTGAACTAAGACAGATGTCAATTTCAAGAACATCTAAGGTAAGTATCCGTGAAGTTGTGGACTTCTGAATAAATCTGGTTTACTGCTTTGCTAATTAACAGCTGAAGTATCAATTTCTATTTTAAATTCTTTCTAAAGGGAAGATAACAGTATGTACAAAAAATGAATTGAACTACATAACAAGCTTCTTTCATATCAATATTGTTCATCCAGTGGGCAGATCTCATTTTGTGATTGGAGCACCGTGTGCAAGCATAGTTCAATTATGATGAAATCATACGATTACATAGATAAAATCTCACTGTTACAAAACTAATGGTTTGTTTTTGTTGTTGCTGCTGTTATTGTTCAGTGTTTACTGTTCTGTCTGTGAAGGGCAGGCACATTTTTAAAAATTAGGCAAAAATTTTAAAACATAGTAACTGGTTCATAATGATTTAATCTAAAATTCTTCATATATTTTTAAGCAGAGATGTGCTACTAAGTTGAGGGAAAGTATGGGTAAAACTATCAAAGCCAGATAAAAATTATGAAGGGAAACAATACTGCTTATTCAGATGGAAGACATGTAGTTTGATAACTGTCAGAAACATCCAGGCCATAACCTCTTGACCAGGATGAATTTCAGAAATTCTGGTAACACTAAGCTGTGTTCATATATATGTTGATGTTGATATATATGTATATGTATATATATATATAAATACCATATACATAGTATACTGTATATTATGTAATATTCTAATATATATACATATGCACATATATACATACATATATATTACATAGTTTACTATATATATACACATATACATATATATACATAGTGTCATATATATATGCACAAATATAAGTTCCATTAGGGATGTTCTTCTGCCAAGGGCAGGACTAATGTTTAATGAAGTAGATGCTCATACTCTGAAACTATGATTTCTAAATTTTATTGCACACAGCAATCATCTGGAGGGCTTAGTGAAGTTATGAAGTCCCACAGTCACTGTGGTAGAAATTCTGAAAGGATCTACCAAGGTTAAATATCCATCTGCCTTTTGACTCAAAATCCTTGTTCCAGAAATTTACCTTAAAGGTGTATCTTCACGAATATGAACCAGCACACTCCCTATGCTAGCAGCTGTAACATTATAAATAAGGGCAAATGTTGCAAATAGTGGTTTTAATCAGGCTGTCTTTCCATCTGCAATTATGAATTTTCCCCTAGAAAACAAGGATCTAGTTTCTGGAAATACTGCAGGGAATTCTAAGGTGTCTGGGCTAAAGCTCTAAAAAGAATAAGCAAGACTTTTGAAAATAAATGTGCTTTAAAAGTTATAAATACTCAGTGGTAGTTGAGAAGGGTACATCTGCAGATTAACTGACACGGTTTTGTTAGTGCTACAAAAAACTCTAAACTATGCTATCGAATAATCACAACCCTAACAAATTTTGTAGTTGATTGTATGTAGGCTAATTAAATTGAAAAAAAATATTTGTATCAAACTTGTATTAGAATTCTTCTTAGAAAAAGTTTATTGCTGATGTTCAATTTTCATATTTTTTTTTCCTTAAGAGTGGTGCCTATGCCAGGTGTGATGGTGCATGCCTGTAATCCCAGCACTTGGGAGGCTGAAGCAGGAAGCTCACTGTGAGTTTGAGGCCAGCCTTGGCTACATAGTGAAGCCAAGGCCAGCATGAACTATGCAGTGAGGCCATGTCTCAAAAGAAAGAAAGAAGAAAGAAAGAAAGAAAGA
>NW_004955440.1:7831393-7881266 GCF_000276665.1 Chinchilla lanigera
GAAGGAAAGAAAAAGAAAGAAAAGAAAGAAAGGAAGAAAGAAAGAAAGATGATTAAAGCCTATGACACTCAGTTACATGTCAAATTAGCAAGGTACAGTTTTCAGTTATTCATATGGTTACTTTAAAGGTATTTCATATATGTAATTAGCATTTATCATCTGGCAACTTTTAAATAAAGATTATTTTCAATATCTGTATGAGCCTGGTATAACCAATGGAGCATTTAAGAGTTACATTGTGGTTTCCTGAGAAGAAATAGGTTTGATTTTTGGAAAACAACTTTCTCCCACAGTTGCAGCTTCCCTTGCTCAATGCCTGCTCAGATTTCAACCTAAGTAGACATCCCATCCCCCATAGCATAAACTGATATCTTATAAGAACTCAATATATATCCTACTGGTGCTGTCTTCATACATGCCCAAAACTTTGCTATAAGCCCAAAAATCATTTAGGAAGCCTCCTTTATTGTATCTCAATATATTTCATTTAAGAAGACCTAATCTGTGTGAATTTCAGGAATTGAGTGAGAACTTCAAGGAGATTTTTCTTAACCAACTGGATCTGACTGGGAATGACCTGAGGTTGAAATAAGCATATAGGAAGAGTCCAGCTTAATAATTATGCATTAATATAGAAAGTGGAAATGAGCCTTGCTATCAGCTCTTACCTAGAAAAGCCCAAATCGAATGAGAACAAAAAGAGAGTTTGAGAACATAGTTTGTACTGTTGCATGTAACCAGGACAAAGTCAGTACTGACTATTTTATTTAGTACTTTGTGCTACTAAATGTTCCTTTTTGTTTAAGCTTCTTTGAACCAAGATTTCTAATGTTTACAACTGAAAACATCTTGTGGCATAAATGTTCATGGTTAAGGTAAACGGTGCCTGGAAAACCCACCATCACTACATGAGAGAGGTCAGATGTCCTACTGAAGTAAATGTATTAAACTATTATTGTCTCTGAAAACCTATAACTTAAAAGACTAATAAGGTGTAAGCTTAAGTAATTGTGATTTGATTTAGTAAAGAAGTTTTGATCAACATCTCCCAAATATTCAGATCTAAAAATACTATACATGTAATCTCCTAAATATTAAATATGACATGTTTCAACATTTATATATTTTTCTTATACAATATATACATCACTAGTAATTTAAATAACATTGTGGATGAACACAATGAAGCCACTAGACATATATACAATTTTAATTTGCCAATCTGTCTTTAAAAAGAAAAATATTCCATAAGATAAGCTAAGTAAATAAAACAAATTTTAGGTAGTCCTTATAATAGGATTTCATCAGCTTTAAAGTTAAATTGTGTGGCAAAATTCTGTTTTCAATTTTTGGTGAAATAAAGATGAACGCTCTGCAGTTGAATGGATATGAAAGAGTGAGTTAGGTTCAACTTCATAATTTACAGCCCAACTGGTTGGTGACCAGTATATTCTACATAAAACATACTATCTGCTCTACACCTAGTAAACAGTCTTGAACACTGGCATTCAGTATGAAATGCAGAATGCTGGGGTTAAGACATTCAGCTTAAATATCTGCCAGACTCATCACCTTTTACTCTCAAGGAAAAAGAAAACCCTTTCCTTTCCCCACAGGATTTAGCTCTTCCAGCCCGGTGGTCGATCTCCCACCCATCGATAAATTTCCTTCCCTATCTTACTAGAGCACTAGTGGATATTCACCCCTGGAGCATCCTATATCTATTGGTTAGAAAGAATCAACCAGATTGCTGTTTGGGTTTTTAAAACTGTGACACAGAAAGCTAATAATGACTGCTAGCTTGATGGACATTTATGTGGTCCGGGCATTAGTTAGCTGTACCGTCTCATGCTTGTACAACGTAACAGAAAAAAGAAAAAAGCCTAGAAAGAAAAAGGCAAGAGCAGAGGGGATACCAGAAGGAAGAAATGATCATTTTCTTTTGCCCGTATTTGGCCCTTAACTTTTCACAAGGAATGCACCGAGGCTGCTGTTGAAACTATTATGTGAAGCAGTATGCGCACTAGCCAGGTTTCACAAAGAGAAAAAAAAAAATGACTTCAAATGATGCTGTCAAAAAAATCTGAGGCAAAACGCAATGTTAAATTGTATCAAATGAAATTAACCTGGACTAATGTTGACCTACGTACTAGAAAGATAAACTTGACCATTTCTCTACCTGGGATAGTGGGATTATTAAATTATAAAGGACACCTCAAGAAGGAAAGCATTTTGCCACAGATCATACAGATAAAAATATACATTGTCTGATTTAAAATCCAAGGTCTTTTTGATTATGAAAATGTGCTGCACCTGTTTTCCTCCCCATGTTACCCTATTCTGCTGTCTAGAGTTAGAGGCTTATAAGGTTACACATTGTTCCTGTTCTTATTATACTGAATTTTAATTATCATCGATAAATTTCAAAAGCAGCTTCTTATACAGTGTGACTGAAAAATATAGTGAATGGTCAAATGTTTAAAACTGTATTACAGTAAAAGACTTGTTACCAGTAACCTCCCTCAAACTACTCCCCCTTTCTTCAAACACAATTACTGTATTCCATCATTCTTGTCACTTCCTGATTCTGGTTTTGAGACAAAGTCTCGCTATGTAGCATGAGCTGGCCTTGCACTTGTGGCAGTCCTCCGGCTTCAGCTGCCCAAGTGCTGAGATTATAGGCATGTGCCACCACACCTGACACTTTCTAAGGCAGTTCTGCAAGTACTCTTTGGTGAGTGTCTTTAGTTGCACTCTCATGGCTGCCTTTCTGTCCTGAATCCAAAGAAACCTTTACTTGCGGTCTTTTTGATTTTGAGGAAGAGCCAAAAGTCACACAATGCCAGATTCCATAAATAAGGTAGTTGAGGACACACTGTAATGTTTTTACAACCTTATCTTTCCCTTGGATGGCATTCAGCAACATCATTCACTGTATTTTTGGTCATATCTCTTAAAGACTTGAAAGAAGACTTTCAGAACTACTTCAGAAAGCAGCAAAAATGATGGGAGAAGCATGTTCTTTTTGAGGTGAATTAATGGTAATGCGTCTTTTTGCAGTGCTTTTTGTATTTGAATATTCACTATAAATATTTCTTTATTTTGAAGAAAATTTAAAAACCAATAACAAAATAACAACACAGGGAAAAAAAAGAGCAAAGCAAAGTAAAAACAATGAAAATGATATGGGGCTTTGAAACAGAATGATAGGAATTGAAAGTGGTTTGTTATATTACATATTGTTATCTTCAACGAAGTTGCTCAAATTACCAGATATAAGAATGAAAGATTGATCAAACCATTAAAGAGAATAAAAAATAATAAAAAAATTAAAAATGATATAGAGCTTCACTAGATGAGATGGAATTCACCAATGGTTGTTATATTGCATATTGTTGTCTTCAAATTAATTTTCAGATTACCAGATATAAGCATGCAAAATTGGTCCAAAAATTTAAGCATTAATTAGTCTTTTCAATAAACCATTAGACATCAGCACGGCAATTATCCTGGCTACCACATATATATCCCTCATTTTTCTCCTTTTACACAATGGAGCATTACTCAGCTACAAAAAAGATAAACTCAAGGCCTTTATAGGTAAATGGATGCAACTAGACACCACTCTATATTTTGATCACATGTACCATCTTTTTCTAATTAGAAAGTGCTCTAAGAAAGTAAGTAGATGGTCACCATAGTGTATAAAATATTTCCACATCTTATAAAAAATGAAAGCAATATCAACACTGCACTTTTGAATTTCTAGTGGAGTATTTGAGCTACTGAAAAAAAAAGTATAGGTAGAGCTCTAATGTGCTAAGACACTGTGAAGGTTTAGTGAATGCTTCTGCAGTGTTCATCATTTTCCTATGATGCAAATAGAAATGGTAACACTTACTTGAAAACTGCTTCAAAGCTGCTGAGTGAGCATAACATATATATTCGAGCACAGTACAATAACTGCAATTTATAATGCTCTAAAAACTCAAGCTCACGTTTGCCTTCCTGCCTCCTTCATTTGCCCCTCCATTCCTTCCTTCCTTTCCCTCTCCCCTTTTCTCTTTCATCCAATGATATGAACAACTTTGCAAAGACAACTTTCTCCATTTCAGTTATAATTTACGGAATGTGTGTGTGTGTGTGTGTGTGTGTGTTCATTTGAACACAATGAATTATGAATTTTGGCTAAAGACGGAACACGGAATTCAGATAAAGTAATTTTATAAAACCAGTGTAAAACATTTTGTGAAAGATGATCTCATTTATATACTAAATACTAAATTTTTTTGAATCATGTGGTAGATTGGAAGTATTTTAAGATCAGCTAAAGATTATAATAATCTTTATGGAATAATCATACAATCTGTTAGAGTTTTAATTCCAGCCTTGTTACCTGTCTGTAATTCCTTAGTATTATTTGGTTTTATCATCTCATTGTTTCATCTTAAAAACAAATCAGCTGCTGATTTTGATTAGCGTTTATATTACAGTTTAGAACAACTCTGAAAAATGGTGGCATTGTTGTAGCAAGGACCTGCAGCCCAACAGTAGCTAAAAGTAGCGTGACGTTTGGATTCCCTTGTAACTTTACATAAGGTCCTGGTTAGCTCTGCATCCACGCACGTTAATGACTTGGAACTGTCTGTAACGTATGGTTTATTAGCTCTATGTTTATCTGACCTACCTCATCTACCTGCAAGACAGAGGACACCAAGATAAGGGGAAGTAACATAATTTCCAGATTTTGCAGGCACATTCAATTGCCAGGTTTTATGCTATTTATTTCAAACTCCCTGGAGAGCTGCCTAAATCTTCAGTCATTTTCCTAAGGCTGCGGTCACCGGAGGGTCCAGTAAAAGGAGAGCTTTTCAGACCACTTCATGATGAGGTCACTCTTCAAGAGGGAGCAGTTACCTAGGACAGGAACTGAGGCTGTCATTTCATGCTGGGAACTGACCTCTAGCATTGCTGTCTGCCAGGACATCACTGACCCACTCCTGATATGCCAGTCACTAGACCACGACTGGTCTAGGATTTCCTTCGATGCCCCCCACGCAAACCACCCCCTGCTCCATCAGCTAAGCAAACGCCAAACCTTGGCTTTATTGCCTTTTCTATAAAACCCGAAAGCTGGAGTCAACTCCTGAAAGAGAATATTGAACACTTTTGTGTGTGCTTCCCCGCATGAGCATGTTGATTGAGACGTCCTTTGTGCCACTCACCATGCTCACCTCCTTGATTGGAATTATGGGATGTGCAGTCAAGCCTAGTCTGTTAGCACCTCCAGAGCTGGAGCTTTGGCTCTATTACAGCAGGAACAGTGTATATAATAATAATATCGACTTTGGCAGCAATTCGTTTGTTACATCGTCCAGCAAATATTTATTGAACATTGATTCTTCTCAGGTAATATATACATCAGGTTTGCATTACTATCATCTTTGGTTTAAGATAGTACATGTTAGAGATACCGTCAGACTGACCTCAATTTCAATTGTAACTCTGTGTCTAAATAATCAGTTCATTCTGAGGAAGTTACTTAACTTTGAGCTTCAACTCATATGTCAATAAAATTAGGAAAAAAAATGCCTAGAAAAAAATGTAGTGGACTAATTAAATGAAATATACTTCCAAAAGACACTTAACATGAACACATTTCTTTCTTTCTTATGGTCTATATTTATTTATTTAACTCTTTTCCTGATGGTACTTTATATTTGAGATTTTTGGGATAATGACAGAAAAAGTACAATTTTGTATACATGAGTATTACATTATGGATGTCACTTTGGTGGAGAAATAAGAAACTTGTCTAAATGACTCTGATTTCTGAAAGAGGCAGGATGAGGGTGAATTACCATGGTTAGTTTTATTGCTATGCTAAATAAGCTAATAAACTCCATGTTAATGGAGAATTTTCAGCTGTGGAAGAAACAGTAAAATGTTCCTAGGAAGTATAGCATAACTTCAATGGAATGAAGTTCCAGTAATATTCAAGGACAGTGAAAAAAAGCTGAAGGTCTGTACCCTTCTTTCAGGGTTCTTATAATCTCTTACAGATTTTTTAGAAATTTGCTATAAATTTAATTTGCTGGGAGCTCTTTGCAAACTTACAAATGCATTTCTGAAATAAAAGAACACCAATATATACAATATAGTTCATATTTTCATAAAGTCTTTTATGTAATTGCACATTAAAACTCTGTGCTTTCAGCCGTACAAAGATTTGATCTAGCAATGACAATGGGAAAAAAGAAATGAACACTTTCACATGGAAAATGCAAAAGGAATACCATCTATAGCTTCACTCCAGTGCAGTTCTTCTTTCATATTTGTGTAACTAATTGGAATAAAACAGCACACTTAATATTTGCAGATTAGCAGGTGATACTGAGTTTTGCCTAAAAGAATAGTGAAATTTCAACCTCATGTGCTTAAACTATAGAAAAATCATAAAAGGTTACACCTTGGTAGAAAAATGGCATATGGTGTACAGAGGGGAAAGTTAGGGTAATGAATTTAGGGAAAATAATCCCAATTGTTTGGATAGGAAATTGGGCACTGTTCTTATTACTTAGTCAATTAGTCTGCACAGGTGACCTTATCTTCATGTATTTATTCTAAATTTTGGCTGAAACATAGAACATATGATCTTCTGAAGACATTAACCTAATGTATCACAGGCCAAATGGGATAATCAAGGGAAATATCAGAAACAAAACACAAAGTATTATCTTGCTCATGTAATCTTAGCATGAAAAATTTCAGTGGGATACTGTGTTTAGAGAGCTTCTAGTTAGAGAGCTAATGTTAAACTATGTTAAGCTTTGGTAACATATATAACATAATATAATCCATGGTTAGCTGTACCAAGAGAGATAAGGAAGGGATTTAAATTGGGTAGGCAGGTGAGATTTCCTTGTAAAAATATAATAAAATGATTTGTTTTTAAAAATATATAATGAAAAAGTTTAAAACGCCTTTGATAAAATTCCATTAAATCCCTGAGTTTTAGTAGGCTCTCTGAGGCACAATTCTTGGCTTTCTTCCCGTAATTCTTGCCTTGGGAATGAGGCAAAATATGATGTAATGTGATCCTGCACTAATCCTACAAACAAGGCAGCCCTCTGGAGTATTACTCATCAATCAAAGATAAATCTCTGAACCAAGAGTAAAGATGTATGTCTTAAGCATAAACTAATACCTCAAATAAGTGAAATTATTTCTCTTGAAGTGTTTAACTTCCAGGAAGTCTACCGTTGCCAGAAATAGGGTAAAGGTAGGCGAATATTCTAGTAAGAACATCCTCACGGCAAAAACCATTCCCAGCATTAATTTCCATGACTCCTTCACCTACTTAAACATTTGATTTGGATTCCTCAGATGTTTTTATTTTTGTTTGTTTGTTTTTGTATTATCACAAATTGAGTTAAGGTCTTCACACTGAGCTATATTACCAAGCTCCTTCATAAAATGTTATGTATTTATTTTATTTTTAGGGAAGGACTAAAGGTGCTCCTTTGAGCATTAAGGTGCTCAATGGCCCACTCTGGGCTCAGACTTGTACCCCTTCTGCATCAGTTGGCCAGAGTGATGTTACATTTCTTAGGTTGAATAATATATTATTTACTTACCTATTTGAGAAGACCTGTGTTCTGTCAATTGAACAAGCTAAACTAAAACACAAAAGTGGCTTAAACATGTTAACTAAAACTTAACAATGTTTAACATTGAAAATGTGGCAAAATGGATGGAGCTTGAGAGAGAGAAATGACAAAAAAACTTAGAACTTTGTGCATCAAATGAAACAGAACTAAGTAGGAGACAGAGTTCCTCACTTAGTCTAACAAGAATAGCACAGCATGTTGTTTACAATTGTAGGCTTATAGCAGATACCACTTAAATTAAAACTCTGTTGCTAATATTTTATTTGAATAAGTTTATGGCATATAACTAAAATTACAGTGAATTTTAAATAAAAATCACAGCTAAAAAACATTGTCATCAGGTCTCCTTAAAATGCACCTCCTTGCTTTGAACATACTGATCCCAACATTCTTGCCAATTTCCAAAGCAGTCTGGAAGCCTCTTTTGTGTGAATACAAGGCATGAACCAGCATGCAGTGCAGGCTACTGCCTGATGCCACCCAATGGAAAAGCAGGCTCAGGAAACACATGGTGAGTCCTCACCCACTTCCATCACCAGAACTGGCACCATTGGACCTCAGGCTCGTTCCCCAATCAGATGGCCAGAGACAGTGAAAGCTTTGAATCAACTGAGGATACACAGACAGCTACAACAGCACAGCTAGATGTAGAGAGGACTTTCAGAACTGCTTCAGAAAGCAGCAACAATGATTAGAAATATGTGGGATCCAAGGGGGGAGCATTTGGAGGAGGCAATGAGTCTGTTACTGTAATACATTTTTAAAAATTAAACATTTACTGTATTTCTCAATCATTATTTTTAGTAGTGCTGGGGATTGAACCGAAGGCCTTGTGCATGCAAGACAAAAGCTTTACCGCTGAGCCACATCACCAGCCCTGTGTACTTCTCAATCATACCTCAGACTTTGCAAACCTGGAGCTCCAACACCTCATCTTCAAAACAGAGAGAATAATATTGTATATGGTTGTGAGGAATAAATAAATAAATATGTGTGGTGATCTTAGGAGAGTGCCCAGCATTCACGTAAAAATCATAGCCTTGAAAGAAAGACTTTACTATTAGTAGAAGTTGAAACTTACATAGATATGTTTGTGAATGCCTGAAATTTACATATCATGGAATAAAACTGGAATGCCACTTTTAGAAAAAAGTTATGGAAAATAATTGTGCTTTCTGACACCTTCAGGCTTTGTTAGATGGTCCAAAACCTTCAACCAGTAGGATCATTGCCTGTGCCTTACAAGGGGCCTAGATCAGGTAAATATAATTCAAAACAAGCAAAACATTAAGGAACTTCACATAAAATGGTTTTCAATGTACTAAAACTGTATAACATGTGGGAAGTACAAGTAGTATAACAGAAAAGAAAAATGGAATGTGATTATAATTTGTTGTTTTATGTGGATATTCAATTCATATATACTTTGCTCTAGTCTCAGATCTCAAAGAAGAATAAATAATATGGCTCCTTTCCTTTTGTGTAACTTGTGTCTCTCTTTATTTCATAACTTACTGTTTTGTTGAATTTTCATATGTAAGGATTTTGCACTTCTTAAACATTAGAAGTGTTGTAGGGCCTGGGGATATAGCTCATTGGCATAGCACTTGCCTGGTAAGCACAAGGTTCAATTGCCAGTACCCCCACAAAAAAAACCAAACATACAAACATGTTTTTGGTACTTTTTCCGGTTGCTGAGACAACATACACGACACCCAATGTTAAAGGAGGAAAGGTTTCTTTGGCTCACAGTTTGCAGACGTTTCAGTTCACAGTTGGCTGGCTCTAAGGCAAGGTAGAATGGCAGAGGGACATCACAGAAATGGTTCATGGCAGGCAGAAGACAGCAAAGCAACAAGGGGGATGGTCACAGCTCTTTCTATCCCTCATATCTTATCCAGGATACCCACCCTCAGAGTGGATAACACTCACACCCTCAATCCTAGAGGACATAATCCTAGCATTAAACTGTGAATCAGTCCTAGCCTCACACACTCTAGATCCAGCCACCTCTGAAAAGCTCTACTTCAGACCACATGAGGCTCTGACGGGACATCTAGATGCAAACCATAACAACTAGCTTATTATGGAGTAGAAGCATATCTATACTTCTTGCTTTTTCATCTCAATTTTACATAATAAATTCAAAAGTTAGGTTGAGAGAACACCTTTCAATTAGGTTCACCAACTATTAGTGTGTGGCATTTACAAAGAAGGTTGAAGGGGCAGAGAGAGGGAAAGAGAGAAATAGGAGAGAGAAACAAAAACAGAAATGTGTATGTATTTCATAAACTGGAGCATCATAATATTTTCATTTTATCTGAGAGTTCAACAAGAAAAATACACATATGCAGATATAATTGTGTGACACACAGATACATGTATTGTTTGCTTGTTGAACTCAAAATTATATATTTTTGTTGAGCTCTTTCAAATAAATTGAAAACATTATGATCTTCCCTTTTTCATGGATCTGCAAAGAAAGGATGTTGTCTAATGTGAAATGTTATATACTGATTTGTGTCCCTCCCCCAAATGTACTAGTCCTAAACATTAGTGCCTCAGGATGTTACTATATTTGGATGTATGGCCTTTGAACAGGTATTTAAGTCTATTAGTGAAGGCCCTATTGGTATCTTCGTGAGAAGAAATAGCTACACAGAGAACCACGTGGGGTGCACACAGAAGAAAGTGCATATGAACAGCTAGGTCAGCATATGCAAGCTGAAAAGATGTCTCAGAGAAAATCAAAACTGCCTATGTGTCAGACTTAGAGCTCAAGCCTCTGGAATTGTGACAAAATACATTTCTTTATTTGAATTAATTTCACAATGATTCTTTTTCTAATTGATGTGTTAAAATCCATTACCATCATTATCCCTTTTGATATTTAAAGTTTTAAAGCTTAGTACTGTGAGTTCCTAAGGTTTTATTTGTTTGTTTTGTTTTGTTTTTAGCTGTAGTACTTAACACCGAATCTAAGGAAAATATGTTCTCACATAAGAGTAGTGGAACACACCTGGAATCCCAGAATTCTGGGAAGCAGAGGCAGGAGGATCATAAATTCAAACTCAGCTTGGACAACTTAGCTACTTCCCTAGGTCAAGTCTCAGAATAGAAAAAAGAAGAAAAGAAAAATAAGGAAAAAGGGTTGAGGATGGAGCTCAGTGTGAAGGCCGTGACTTTAATTGCCAGTACTGCAAACAAATAATTAAAAATAAAAATAAAAGTGTGTATTCAAAATGTTAAAAGAATAAATGTCTAATTCAACTAAACTGCAAAGTTCACATTTATAAATCAAAGAAAGGAATATACACATTCATATACACATGTTTATACGTAAAAATACTAGTTTGAATAACTGAAGAAAGTCAGTACAAGTAGTCACATGAGGATAATGATGCTGCTCAGTGACCCTAGAAGGGAGCCTACAATGTTCCAGCCTTTTGGATTCCACCTATCTCTTAGATCTCCTCAATATACATCCGGTGGAAATTCCTTCAGGAAACAGCAGGGAGGTTTCAAATACATCTATCATGGTAGTATTGCCCATTGCTCTTCTCTCCATGATTGCACTGCAGTCAATGACACACAACAGTTGTGGAAATGACAGGGCGCTCAATGGTAGCTATGGAAGGGATCTAGAAAAATAGTGTTTGTAGAGAAGCAGGCATTTCTCTATGTACCACTGATGGTACATTACGCTCGCAGTGGCAAAGTGCAGATTCACCCACCTAAATGTCAGAGAAGCAGAATGTCAAATAGGGAGAATCAGCTAGACCATTCCCTCCAAATGTTCAGTAATTAAATAAATGTGGAATAGTGTTAAATAGCCAGGTTATTCCCTCCAAACTTTTAGTGATTAAATAAGGCATTCTGAATTCTATTCATTCAGAAATATTACTGAACACTAATTGCTATTTCAGAACCTTGGACATAACAATGAGAAATATTATGCATATTACTTCTGATTGTGGTCAGTCCAGTCCTCTCCCTTCCATCTCTCGCTCAGCCCATTGAATGTGGAAGAAAAAAAAAAAAAAAAAAAACAAAGCCAGAAAAAGTGGAACAGATTTTTATTGTAGAAGACTTTCTACCAGGAAAGGAAATCTCTCCCCTTTATGTTGGAACTCCTAAAATGGACATACTCTATCTATGCAATGCTGAATTCTATTTTCTTGCTGTAAAATTCATAAGCATTTTTGTCCAGATTGAGAGATATGTACCTGCTCAGTATTAATTCAAACACCAAAGATGTACATAGCACCTACCAGGTAAGAGCATGTACAACAGGCAAGAGGTAGACAGGTGAAACAATAGTTCCTGCCAACAAGGAGCTCAGAGAGTAGTAGGAAATCATTCATGCAAACAAGCAATTAGTACTTCAGATAAACAGGGTTCTAAAGGGGAGGAGAACATCTGCCAGGGGGAATCAGGAAAAACTTAACATGTGAAGCTTGAATGGAGACCTGAAAGAAAAATAGAGCCTGCCAAGTTGATTTAGGATGCATGCTGGAGGTGTGTGCAGACAGCAGTAAATGACGGGGAGCACAGAACTCCAGACCGCAGTTCAGTGCAAAGATCCACCACTGCAGATGAAATCCTGAAGACTTTCACCCACATCCCTTCATTTTAACTCTTGCAAAAAGCTTTGCATAAGTAAGACATTATACTTCTTAAAGAAAGTAAAATTCAAAGAAATTAAGTAGTTTATCCAAAATTACTTAACTAAGGAAGAAATCTAGGTTTAAACCATATTTTTTGGATTTATTGATTGCAAAAAGTTTTCTTTTTACTCTGATAAACTGCCTTCCTGGTTGAAAGGCGAGCGAAAGAACAGAAAAGCATTTTTTCTTTTCATGATTATTCAACATAAGAGGAAATCTAGCTTTACTTAGAGATGTCAGAATTTTATTGCTCATATGCAGATAGAAATCCTTCCACACACACCAGGTGTGATCAGAATGTATGGTGAATATTTACATTTTTTTCAATAAGGAAACGGAAAGTCACATTGCTATTAATACCTCTTCACATACTCTTCCTCGCTTCGACCACATGTATTTCCTTATTCTCACCACCTTTTGGAAGTTCTCTTTCAAGGTATGGTAAAAAATTAGGTACTGTCATGTGCCACCAGCAGCAGTACAAGCTCAAAAAAAAACTTACAGAGTGTGCTAATCCACTTTATTCACAGACTTGGCACTGTGAAACTTCTGAGTCTGCCTCAAAGTCAAAACGTCCATGAAAGGTAAACATTTTCAACAGATTCAGAACACAGAAGCAGCCATGACAGAGCACATAAATACAAAGAAAAGGACTTCAAGAACTGCTTCAGAAAAAGGTAAGAATGATGGAATAAGTGCGTGCAAAGGAAAAGGGGGTGCTGTGAGGGAAATTAATAGCAACACATCTTGTACTATAATGATTATTTACAATTTAAACACTATAGTTTTTGATCATATCCCATAATCTAGTAGAAAGTACTGAAAGAGGCTCTTTCTTCAGAAGCATTACTGAATCCTGCTCAACCCTACACGGTAAAATAAAAATTTAAGGAAAATGTATTTTTTCTCCAGCTATCTTTTTAAAAAAAAAATTTTAGGTAGAAAAGTGACCCAGAGATTATTAGAGAAACACATCTGAAGCATGGCTGCTAAAATCCTGTCATCTCTCAGCGGCCAAAGGCAGCTTTTTGTTATGTGGGATGAGAGGGACTTCCATTTTCTTCGAGGGTCATGTGCCATAGGGTAACTAATATCATTCTGCTCTTGTCAATTGACCACGTTTTTCAAGTGCCTACTCTTTGGAGAGACTGTCATAGGTGCTGCTGGGAACTGCAAAGTAAACAGAAGATGTGGTCTCTGACCTTGTCTCAGGCCCTGTCTGAAAGAGAAAATAGAACTAGGATGTCCAAGTGGGAAAATAAACTTATTGCTCTTTTAAAATCAATGTCAAAATGGCCCTTGATATCATGTTTTGCCTTTGCAACTTATGCTCAAAGACAGCACCCAAGGGCTCTAACAAGCTTGATGCATTGCCTCTGAGACAAAATAAAAGGGATTTGTCTGGACCTTAAAAAATAAAAATAAACAAAACGTCCTACATGTTATGTCTTTATCAGTCTTATAAAGCTTTTTCATGACTTTTATAGACAGTCTCAGAGAAAATGGAGTAACATAAAAGGCATCTAACACTTGAAGTGACTACCTGGCAATATTCTTTCAACATCTGAGTGTCCGTGAATGTTATGCAGCCCTGTGTAGCCTAAACTCCATTAGTCCGAGTGGAAGAATAACAGCAGCAACAATATTCTCAGCTATCCTTGAGGCACAGTGGGCTTTTATTTCTGGAAGCCTAAGGCTTAATATTTTTTTCTGTGATTTGAATCCCCCAGAAAGCCTTTTTCTGTGAGTTCGGCTCACCTCAATGCCAAATTCCATTTCTTCTCTACCTGGGCAAAATTAATGTCACTGTTAACAACCATTCTGAATATCTCAATCTCAATATTTAGTAAATGTATTCTTTTGAATTTGGTTCAGTGTCAGAGAATACTTTAATAATGAAAAGCAAAAATACTATTTCCCTCAGTGTTTGAGGAAATGTACCATAAATTCATTCATTCCAAATCCAGAAAAGTGAAAATAGAAGGTTGTAAGCAACAGAGGGTATGCAGGCTTCTCATCCTTGATATGGCAAAGTCTGACAGTCTGAGCTGTACCTGAGGATGCCATCGTATCAAATAATCCTCCACGTGTATTTTTGTTTAGGTTCCCGGGAACAGATCCTGAGAAAAACGTCAAAGTATACTTGAAGAATTTAAGGAAACATTTCTAAGAAAGCACAGAAATGAAAGAGCGGAAGTGTGTGCTACGAAACAAACTCCCACTGCTGCTGACTGGAGTTTAAATCCCCTGCAGCAACTTCAGGAACTGGAATGAGAAGCCACTTCAGAGTCCTCTCCTTCAAAGAAGGTGTCCTGTCCAACATGAGATTGGAGAGTTTGGAGGGCTAATGCCTTGCTATCCCTGGCCTTCCAGGTGGCAGCAAAGAGTCCACAGCCACGAGGGATGGCCCCCTGGCAAACAAGTGCAGGGGCTGATAATACAGAGTTGTGTTCACGAAAGTGGTCACAGAACAGGGACATTTGTGGGACAACAACAGTATTTGTAAGACTATGAGAATGAAAGTGGATTCACGTCTCATAATCAAGATATACTAAAGAATAACTGTGACCAAGAATGGCAAATTCTGTGTCAAGTCTAATCGGCTGCCACTGCCTTTCTGTCAGGAGCGCTGTAACTTCAAATCTTCTTCAGCCTTTCTCCAGGACTGGGGGACACACTTGCTTAGCACTTCTGCCCAGGAGCCAAGCAGGGTTTGCTTGTTTTATAGAGTTCACTCCTTTCTCAGAACATCTTCTAAACTGTTATATAGTTAGTGTACCAAGATTAATAATCCATCCATTTAGTGTTCATTGAAAAATAGTAAAAAAAAAAAATGTGCGAAGATTGCTATCTTCAAATAAACAACTGTAAATACTGGCTAACTGTAAAATCACAAACAAATTAGAAAATGCTTACCCTTTCTTGAGTTGAGAAAATCAGTCTATAAACAAATTAAATGTTTGGTAAAACTACTCCTTTGGATTTATTATAAAATCTATAGAATGCACTTTCCATGCAGTCTCAAGTAAATTGTTAACATCACCTAGGTAGAATGGTGACAGGTGCTTGATCGTTTTTTTTTATTCTGTATAGAAACTCTTTACCTAGTGATTTCAATATTCTATATTTTCTTATGCAGATTTTAAGGATTTGGTGATTCCTGATAGAGATAGAGATTCAACACCAGCTTCTGTTTTAAACTAGACTAAGACTCATTAAAATAAACGTATCCTTCATGAAAGATAATTTAATCAAACTTATGAAGTTCAAACTTTAATGAAGAATTAAATTAGGCAGTTTTTGTCTGCCTCACATTCAGTTTTTAAAAAGCAATTTAAATTACTATTTTGGCATTGGAAGGAAGGATGCAGGCTGACCCACTTATGCTAGTGCAATACATGTTCTAGCTATGAACAATTTGAGTTGTGCTGATAAAGAAAAGTAACTACAAAAATTAAAGATAAAATGTGAAAAGAAATAAAATTTTCCTTCCAGTTCCTTCCATTATATTTCTAGTTTCTGACAATGTTAATTTTTAGAAGGGGAAAAACAAACCAATTATATGTAGTAGCTAAACTGGAACATGAGGTTTGGGCAACAAACATGCTCTTCTCAGACAAAAATTTGTGTGTGATTCGTATGGAAGAAGAAATGAAGTGCATTAGAAAAGCTGAGAGCCAGAGAGAGAGAGAGGCTGTGTGAGAGTGCTCAGAGCCAGGAGATGGTAGACCACCTGAACATCTGAAAGATTATGTCTTTTACTCTCAATGAAATACGAGCCTTGTAGAAGGTAGAGAAGCCATACTAAATCAGAAGTGATCCGCTTATGTTTTAAAAAATCACTTTCACTGTTTTGATAGGAATGAACTTCGGTGGTTAAGAGGTGATTTTAAGAGTGTCTGCACAAAGATGTTGATTTCAATCAAAGACTTGCCATGAGTGAAGATGAACAGCTGGATTCTTAATATTTTGAAGTTACAGCTGGCATAATTTTCTCTTTTAGCTACAAGAAAAAGAATAACCAAGGATTTTGGACCAAAAATTATGAGTTTAGTTAGTTGTATGTAGCACAGGTATTCAAATCTGGTCTAAAAATGTTATACCTATTAGACAGCTGAGTAGTAATCCTGACTAGATGGGTGAATACTCAAATCTGAACTTCAAGGGAGAGGTCTGGGGAGAAGAGAATTGGGAATCATCAGCACGTAGTTACTACTTAAGACCCGAGGACTGAAACATTCACCTCATGTTAAAAGTAGAAAACAAAGAATAAATGAAGGATGCACCTAGGGTTCTCCTAGGCATTTATGTCAGGAGTATGCAAATTAACACACTGGAGGCCAGGAAGTTGCAGCTCATAAAACAGAAGCAGAATCAGGAGCACGTGGGCTTCCTGAAGTCGAGTGAAGAAAATGTTTCAAGGAACAGAGTGATCAGTGTGAGATAAGTTGATGAGCGTTCAAGTAAGATGTGAAATGACAATTATTAGATGTACACATGTTCAGATCACTGCTGACCTAGATAAGAGCAGCTTTAGTGAAGAAGCAGGAGAGAAATCAAAAGAAAATCAGAAGGCAATAACTGGCACTGAGATTAGACAACTTCTGTAGTACATTTTTCTGTAAAGCAAAGAGGGGAAAAAGTTACTGGAAGGGAATACGAGCTCAAGAAACACTTTCTGGTACCCATTAGAAGAATTTGTGAAATGCTAGCAATAGGTGGAAATGGAAGAGGAAGGAACAAATTTCATGTAATACAAAGCCTGGGTGATATATTATGTGGCCAAGTGAGAAAAACAAAGAACGAAGAAGGAAAGAAGAACTGGCTCTAGGTGGACGTTCAGAGAGTGCACTCGGCTTACAGGAAGGAAGAAGATTGTAGTTACAGTAGAAATGGTTGCAAGAGCAACTTCTCTTCTGTTGAATTTTTCAACAGGATCTTCTACATTCACTTGCTCACAGAAATCACAGGAAAGGTCGCCAAAGGAGAATAGAGTGCAGCAAGAAGGGAGAGGGTAAGCAGAGATTGTATGTAATAGTGTACTGAAAGAAAATATAGGGTAAATCCCTGGACTATAAAAGGACCCATTTGAAGAACACTGTTTAAACAAGAATAATGACCATAGTTCTTTGTCTTGTGATTTTTTTTCCCCAATTTTTGTGTTGGTTGATTATTCTGTCTACAGTTCACTGCTTGGGGTACAGAAGGGGTGGAAAGGGGTGCTGAGGGTATGTGTAAAATACATAAGTATATGACTAAAAAATCAACTTCATATTAAAATGCGGAAGTTTTATTATGGTATTTTTTTACAGAGAGAATCAAACAGATGTTAAAGTGTGAACGTAATACCCAAAAAGTTAAAATAAAAAAAATAAACAATAAAGGAAAGGGACCAGAATGCATTCAAAAGGTCTGTGGCTAGTTTTATGTAACCAATTCTAATACTGTGTAGTTGGGGACCCTTCCATTTAATAAATAATATTTGTTTGGTTTCTCATATAAGAGTTACCATGAAATACTTAAACATATGAGCCAGACTTATTTTACTTAATATTGCGATCTCGAGATGCACACATTTACCTACAAACGCCTCAAGTTTATCCTTCCTTCTTTATGGTAGAGTGGTACTCCACTATTTATAGATTAGAGGAAGTAGAAAGATCTTTCATCAAACGGGAAGGGAAAACAAGAGCTAGAGGGAGGGGGAGGGCTGGAAGGAAAAAGTTACAATTCTGTAAAAATACAGAATTGAAGAGAAGGTTGGAAATACAGCTTTTTTCTAGTGGAGAGGGGAACAAGAGTTGGAGGGAGCAGGAGGCCATGGCAGATGATGAGGACAAAAAAATTAATCAGTGCTATGCACAGATACAAATTCCCCAGGATAAATGCAATTATTATGTGCTGCAAATGTGCCAAGAAGGAAGGGGATCAAGAGATGAGTGCATGGGGAAGAGGGGGAAGCGGAAGGGGACAAAAAAAAGGAATTTCCTAAGTATTTCAATTTTCAGATCCTATTGTGAAGGGTATGGTTTCCCTAATTTCTCTCCAGTGAGTTATTATTTGCGTATGTGAATGCTATTGATTTTTGAGTGTTGACTTTGGATGCAGCTGTGTTACAGAAATTTGCTACTAAATCTAGAAGCCTTTTGGTGGCAAACTCCTCCCTTTATAAAGAACCTATTCTCTGTGCTAATCTATTCACTCTAGTCTCATAGCTGAGTTGCCTCTCACTGGGACCCACTTCGAAACATGGTCAAATTGGGGCTTATGACTGCCCCACGTACTTTCTGAGACACACATTCAAATCACAGCAGGAGTTTTCAGCAATTCTTCACTCTAGCTATTGTGCAGTTGTCTACAATGTCAATGAATTCCTTGAATTTGTATTTACCATTGACCTCAGAGTACGGCTTCATTCTTTCCAGCTTTACATTCTTCATTGTGTTTCTAAACAACAGCTACATAGGCTGAGAGCCTTGTCCTACTGTAATAAATGACAATTTCAGCATCGTATAGCAATGCCACACCTCGTTAACCTTTGACCAGGAAATTCATCTGGAAAATAAGAGTTTTAATTGATTATTTTTTGTTTTTAACATAGGTCAGCAATACATAGTTAAGATCTAATTCCTGCTCTTTTGCTTGTATATTTTACTTTAATTTTTAAGAAATGCCACATTTAAAAAACCTGGAACCCAGATAGGATTGTCATTTTCTCTGTGATCTCTTTAAAGGTGGAAAATGGATGATTTAAAGCATTTTGTCCAATAAATACAAAATGTAATTTTGTTTTAAAATTAATTATAAAGTTAAAAACAAATATAATATTTTCATATTTAATATCACTTAATATTCTATATTTTTCTAATAAATATCAATTTAAAGTTTTTAGGCAATATTTTAAAAATGTATTTGTTTTTATTAACATATGCTTGTACTGCATTATATTTATATTGCTTGTGGGGAACTAGTACATGTCCATAACACATCTTAATTCCTTTTTTTGTTCATTTTTTGATCTTTAAAATAAAAAAGAAGAAGTTAACACTGAAAAAAAAGAAATCAACCAATAATAGATGATGGATGGGTTGGGGGGAAAAGGAACCCTTCTCCATGGTTGGTAGGAGTGCAGACTGGTAAAACCATTGTGTAAATCAATATAGAGATTCCTCAAAAAGCTAGGATTAGAGGTCCCATTCCAAGCAGCTATTTCCCTTCTGAGAATCTTTCCAGAAACATTAAAAGCATCATATCACAGTGATATATATGCACCCATGTTTATAGCAGCATAATTAATAATGGCTAAATCTTGGAAACAACCCAAATGCCCACCAACCAAGGAATGGATAAAAAAAGATGTGGTAATTTTACACAATGGAATACTACTCATCTATAAAGAAGGATAAACTTGAGACTTTTATAGGTAAATGGATGCAACTAGAGACCATACTCATAAGTGAAATAAATCAGACTTGCAATTGTAAACATAATATTCTCTCCCTGGTGTAAGAAATTGAAAGAGTAAATAAAGTCTAAAATGTACAATAGGTATTGCAAAATGGGAAGAAATTTTTTAAAAGTAAAAAGGAACTTGAATGGGGAGAGGAGAAAGGAAGGGAGAGAAAAGGGTGAAAAAATGCAAATTAGCTGTAATATTAGTGTCTCTTATTTCAATGTAAAGGAAGATTCATGCTAATATCAATTGGAGAATTTTTTATGCCCCTATCTTGTACTCTTAGTGACTAATTTGAAGATGACAATATGCAATGTATTAACTATTGTTCTTCTATTATTTTATTATGAATTTGTGTTTTACTTTTCCCAATAAAATTAAAAAAATAAAAAGAGGAGATTGATGCTCTTTGCTATCTTTATCTCACTCACTTTGTCTTCCCAGCAGGGGAGGATGACATATCAAGAAGGTGTTTACCAGATCTGAGTCCCTGAACTTGGACTTCTCAGTCTCCAGAATCATGAGAAACACATGTTGATTATGTACTGTTCTATTTTAGGTATTCTCTTAACAGCAGAACAAACAGACTAAGACAGCTTTCATAAACAAAAGAGGAAGCTGATTTTAGGAAAAGCTTTGAGGAGATCTTGAGGTAGAATCTGCTAAAAGACTTGTTAGGATATCAGCAGTAAAATTAAGGGCTTCTGACAGGTGCTCAGTAGGGAAAAAGGTTTGATAGCAGATAATTTCTTGTACACATCCCAAATGAAATGAAGTGTACAGTTAAGAAAATTCAGATGTGAACATAAGAGATAAAATACAAAACTTTCACTCAGTGCCCCTAGGATCAGAAGAAAATCTATTTTTGTTACAGGACCTCAAGGAATTCTGCAAATTATGCTTTCATTTTCTCCATTATGCATTTTACATTTTCGTTTTATTGTTTTCTCATCTGATTAGGCTTCATTCTATTTCAGTTTCTAACCTGCACTGTATCATTTTCTTTACATCCTCCTTGCACTGAGCACAGTTACCTGTCCTTGACAGACTTTCAAGTAGCAACAGGGACATCTGTTCCCAGTGTGCTTTGCTGAATCTTGCAGCTCCCCTGGGATCTGAGATTGTTGACAAGCAGATGACCCATTGCTTCTTCCTTCTTCCATATCATGGTCAAGGTATTGCTGATGCAAAGGTCTGAAAATTCCTGACTCCAGTCTTCCTAGATGGATGAACTAACTTGTTACTGAGAGATAAGAAGCATTTCTTTCCTATTGCATTGTTTAACCTGTTTCTTAATTATTTATAGTGGTACTACTGTACTAGCAACCTTTCATTTCTTCATATTTAATTTAAAGTGTCAATAACTACAAGATATTGTATGAACAGCATTTCCTGTGATGTTCAAAGCAGCAGATTTAATTTGGAGTCATATGTTCAGGATTACATATCTTTCCTATTATCATGTCTATGCCAAATATGCTCCAACAAAGTAGGTAAAGATGATAGAAAGTAAACTATTTACTTTAGGGAAGATGGGCAGTGGTGAACAGAAGAAAATGAGCCTCTCCATGATTTGGTGTCCACATGTGCGAACACAGCAATGTGAGGGACAGAAGAAGAGGGAAGTTGGTCCCCAGAGCCTAGAAGGATCTGAAGTGAGAATTAAGAGCTAAGACTAGGACTTCAATGCAGAAGAAGGAGATGGTAAGCAGCACTTGCTCCCTGAGCCCTGGCTGGTGGCTATTGATGACCCCAGATGTCTCCATGGAGAGGAAGCTGATGTTAGGAAAAGCTTTGAGGAGATCATGAGGTAGAATCTGCTAAGAGACTTGTTAGGATATCAGCAGTAAAATTAAGGGCTTCTGACAGGTGCTCAGTAGGGAAAAAGGTTTGATGGCAGTTAATTTCTTGTACACATCCCAAACGAAGTGAGGTGTACAGATTCATCTTGGATTAATCAACACACGACTGGGCTCTGGACGCCCACTCTGTCAACCAGTGATTGCAGAGACATTCCCTGAAGCAGACATTTTTTATTCTTCTTTAATTCCTTTTTATTCTTTTCTTGATTATTTTTTCTTGTTTTTATATGACTGGGAACATTGTTTCTAGTTTTGTCACAAATAACTGAGCAGATAACTATATTGATGGTGACTGTGGGGGATTAATTAAATCCAACACCAATTTACAGTAAAAATCCTACAGGAAAATTGGAATAGAATGTCTTTACCTCAATATGGTAAAAGCCATCTATGCCAAACCAACAGCCAACATTAGACTAAATGACAAAAACAGAAAGCTTTCACTCTAAAATCAGGAACAAGGCGGGAATGTCCACTATCACAACTCTTCTTCCGTGTAGGTCTGGAAACATTAGCCTGAGCAATTAGAAAAGACACAAAAATAAAAGGAAAAAGGATAGGAAAGGAAGAAGTGAAATTACCATTATCTGCAGATGACACTCTACATAGAAGACTCCAAAACTGCCACCAAAACAATTCTAGATTTAATATTCAAATTCTGAACTATAGCTACATCCAAAATCAACACTGTAAAGTCAATAGCCTTCCTGTATGAAAATAACAAACTTGAGAGAGAAATTAGGAAAACAAAAGCATCCAAAAAATGAAGTACCTAGGAATGAATCTAATGAAAGAGGTAAAAGACCTATGCATTGAAAACTACAGTGTTCTTGAAAAGGAGATTGAGCATATCAAAAAATGGAAAGATAACTCTTTTCCTTAGGTAGGAAGAATCAATAAAGTGAAAATAGCCATAATTCCAAAATTGTTATACAGATTTAATTCAATCCCAGTCAAAATAACAATAGCATAACTCACAGAATTAGAAAATTATGTTAAAATTCATTTGGAACTAAAAGAAACATTGATTTTATTTTATTTTATTTTATTTTTTTTGGTTTTTCTCCGGTACCGGGAACTGAACTCACGACCTTGCGCTTGCCAGGCAGGCGCTTTTGCCACTGAGCTAAATCCCCAGCCCCCTAAAAGAAACATTGAATACCAAAACAATTCTGGGCAACAAAGGTAAAGCAGAAGGGATCACAATCCCTCACTTGAAACTATACTACAAAGCTACTGTGATAAAATAGCATGGTACTGGCAAAACAACAATAATAATAACAACAAAACAAAACAAACAAAGGAACAACAACAAAAAAAGACAAAATATACCTTAGGATCAATGTAACATATTCAAAGATGCCGAATAACTCCACACACATTCAGCCAACTTATCTTTGACAAAGAGGCCAAAGATTTTCATTGGAAGAAAGCTTCCTTAATAAATTGTGTTGGGAAAACTGGCTTTCCACATGGTGAAGATTAAAATTAGAGCCATATTTTCCACCACACATTACACTAAAATTGAAATGAATTAAATATTTAAGCATTAAAACAAAAAAACTAAATCTGCTGGAAGATAGAATAGGTATAACTCTTGAAGACATAGGTGTAGGTAAAGACTTATGAAGAAAACCCTGATTGTAGAGGAAATATCACAAAGAATCAACTGCAGTCTCATTTTTTTAAAAGCACCTTTTGCACACCAAAAGAAACCACCAAGAGTGAAGAGACATCACTCACAGAGGGAGAAACTTTTGCTGGCTGTTCTTCAGACAAAGGACTAACATCTAGAATATATACGGAGCTCACACAAATCAGATCCTGCCAAATTTACAGACCCAGTCCAAACATGGAGATCTGAAATGAATAGACACTTTTCAGGTGAAGAATTAGAAACAGCAAATAAAAAAATGTTCAACACCACTGGTCATTCAAGAGATGAAAATTACAACACTATGATTCCAGATCACCAAAATTTACAGACCCAATCCAAACATGGAGATCTGAAATGAATAGCTACTTTTCAGGTGAAGAATTAGAAACAGCAAATAAAAAAATGTTCAACACCACTGGTCATTCAAGAGATGCAAATTACAACACTATGATTCCAGATCACCCCAGAAGTAATGGCTCTCATCAAGAAGTCAGCCAATAACAAATGCTGGTGGGGCTGTGGGGAAAAATGAAACCTTCTTCACTGTTGGTGGCAGTGTAGACAGGTGCAACCACTGTGGAAATCAGTGTAGATATTCCTCAAAAACTAGGACTAGAGGCCTAATTTGACCCACTTCTTGTTAACTTCCTGAAAGAATTAAAACCATCATAACACAGTGACATGTGTATACCTACGTGTATAGTGCCACAGTCTGTAATATCTACATGTTGGAAAGTTTGATGAATGGATAAAGGAGATGTGGTTTCTTTTTTATTCAATGGAAAACTTCTCAGCCATAAAGAAAGATTAGCTTTAGACATTTCTAGGTAAATGCATATGCCTTGAGACTGTACGCTTAGGTGAAATAAATGGGACACACATGTTTAAATCCTGCAGTTTTTCTTTGGTGTGAGAAACCAAAAGTGTAAATAAGGACTGAAATGTATAATAGATGTATGGAAATGGGGAAAAAATGTTAAAATGGGAAGGGGAACAAGGTGCAGGGGAAGAAGGGAGGAACAAGGAGCAGAAAAGAGAATGGAAGGAAAAAACAGAAAGAAAGCTTTTGTAAATAAGGAAGGGAAGACAGATTGAAGGAAGGGGACAGGGATGGAAAAAGCAGAAGCAAGATAAAGGCAGACACAAATTCCCTATGATGAATGTTATCATGTATATCTAAAGTGTAGTAAGAAAAAATAGAAGTTAATCAACTATTTATAAGAATAAACCATTCTAACCACCAATTAACTTCTAAGCAAAAGGAACATCTCTGTGAAATAGAGAATACTGCATATTTTCAAATATGTCTTTTATTGATTGTAAATCCTCCTGAACAAAATCAGTTGAATAACCAAACAATATTTTTAATTTAGAAGATTTCTCCTTTGCTTCCGGTAGCATGCTAACACACCCTGAATTTAATAAGTCAAATTAGATGTCTACTGTGAACTAAAAGCTTCTGGCATATACTTTGTCTTGGGAAGTAAAGCCAGTAATAGAAATCCTATGGCCTTTAGAAAGTGTGCTATCAAAGGTCACATGAAAGGAGGTCAAAAAGAAGAGATTAAAGTTGGTTCTTCATGAAAATGGTTCAACGAAAGATCTCAGTGTCTTAAATATAGATTCCTCAGAGTCATGAGCCATTTGTCGCTGGTAACTCCCTGACCACGGTGCGTCTGTACATGAGTAAAATCCTGCATTCTCCTGCACTGCAGCTGACACACAGTGGGCTCTCAGGAAATGTGTTTGAAATAACTGAAGGCTGTTATTTTGGGTACCTAATCTGTGTTTTGTGACTGTCTGATCATAAGCGATTACAGAGTTAACCATTGATCTCTGTTCAAAGATAATCATTCAACAGAGAGTACATAAACGGTCTATAGTGACCTTCCTTCTATCAGAAGAATGCACTTTCATGAAATGTTTAAAATAAAAATCTCAGAAAAAAATTTTCAAATGCTAACATTAAAAATATTCTGTAAAGCTAGCCATTTCCTCCACCAACTTTTAAAAGCATCTATCAAGGAAATACCAGTTAACTAATGTGTTTCAAAGTTGGGGAGGGAGTGAGGGAGAGAAAGGGAAACATGAGAAAGAGTGAGAGGGAAAATTAGTGAGTGAAAGAATACAGGGGGGAGGGCTGAAGGTTCATTAAATTCACAAGGAAATTACAGTGGATTTTAAAAATGTTACACAGCAATATTTGAAATTAAAATTGTAATTTTGCCCACTTTCTACTAATTTAAATTTAAAATGATGGAAAGAATTTGCTTTTCTAAATATCATTGGAAAATAATTACCTTTTTCTTTACATTATTCAATCATCACATAATTTTCTTTTTGAAAAGTAAAGCTAATAAAATGAATATATTAACATTATCACACTATAAACAGATTGTGTCATGTCATTATTACAGCTATCTGAATTTTCAATTTATAAAGTGCAAAGAAACATGTTTTATGAAGAATATTTGGATTATTAATTAAGTTAACAAATTCAATGACCATCAAACTCTGTTTATGGAACAAAAATTATCAATGAACAATAGCTGCCCTGAGATAAATATTTTTAGCTGAAGAATCTATGAAAAATAATGGTGAAAGTTCATTGTATGGCCTTATGTAGACAACAAAACTTTTTTGAGCCTTCCTTTATCTGTCCTTGAAATAAATACCCTTGGATCTAATAAAAAAAAACCACACTCTTGGACATAATAAAAAAGTGCTTTATGCATTTTATGTTATTTCAATCGAGTGAGATGAGCATTAGAACTTTTCCAAACTCTAAATACATATTAAAATGTAGCAAATAATTAGAAACTCAAATTTGTCTTTATTTCCTAGATTTTGAGTTCATATCATTTAGTTCCATTAAAGTTGATTTCAAAAATATTTAAGTATGAAAGGAAAATAAAATACATATGGATTCATACAAGTGTATTTATTATTAGTCATTTAAATATTCACAGGAATTTCTGCACTCATCCTGCTTTGGCTGCTTTAGTTAGAGACTCCTAAAAACAGTAGCCTAGGAGAGAGAGAAGGTAGCTTCAATAGTGCCATTAATCATCTAACACAATAAACTGATTTATTTGCCAAGGTGGACTTGTCTGAATCATTCATTGGACTGTCAGCACCCTCTCAATTTGGAGGCAGACATTATTTTTATGTATGTCTGGGAAATTTATGGACGAGATCTAAAGAAGGAATAACATTCCCCCATCATATGACGTGTTTACAATAAAAGTAGCTCCTAAAGGTGTTTTTAAATGACAATTTTAAAAACAAATATTGCTAAAATGCTACTGACATGCTACCCAAGTTTACTGTGAGATAAGTCTTAGGAACTGTGGGCTCTAACTGTCTGCTGCCTGTCTGCTTTCTAATGAGCACTTACATGAAGGAAATAATTGAAACATATTTTCAGGACTGTTACCAGTTACTAACAGCGCATTATGTGTGTTGTTAACCTACGTGGAAAAGCTCCAGCACTTCTGGAACAGCTAAGCCTTTCACCACCTGGACCTCAACCCAGATTCAACTACCCCGGGCCAGACCCATGGTTGTCTGGTGAGCCAGGACGGTGATGGTGTGGTATCACAAACTGTCCTGTTCTCTTCAAGGAAATATCATTGACTAATTTGTACAACAGCTGTACTCTGACATAGATGCTCTCATTACACTGCTGGAAAGGCTCAAAATGATCAAGAGGAAGCATCTGAGTCCACTGAAGCATTTTATCTGTCCTGTTTGCATTATTATTCATCCCTGGAAAAATAATCCCAGAGTTCTCCCTCCTGTGTGTCTTCATCTTACCTCTTCATAGTTCATGACACCAGTTCAGATTTTCAGTACAATTAAACCAAAGTGCTGGCATGGGACCCAATTATTTTGCCATTTTTCTAGATATTTAAGTTACCCATCCTATCGGCGTCTGATCACGCCGCTCTCATTAACCTGCTTGTAGGGTTGAGAACAATTTACACAGCTATTAATGTTTCAAAATTCACCAGTAGAGCCGTAGCACATCGCCAGTTAGCAAACGGACAATGACGGTGGAGCACAGCCCAAGGAGAACCTGGCATTTTCAACTGCTTTGGGCAATGCTGATGCTCTTGAGCGTGTCAGCCAGGACTTTCATGTACGCCATAGTAGCAGCATAGAAAGCTGGTGGAAAGAGTAACGAGCGCTTCTATCTGGACAATTATTGTACCATGTTAAGTGCCACTCTTTTAATTTCAGGCATTACTGAAAGTAATATACGGTAACAGAGACATTAAATATATCCTAGATTACTTGTAGAACTATGGTTCATCTGTAATTAATCTTCAGACCTCCTCACTGCTTTTCTTCAGGCAATTAACTCCCAGTGTGAAACGTAAGAGTCTCTTAGCTTCTATGAAGAATTGAAACCTTAGTGCTCCATGTTGATGAAGCAGAAACGCTCACATGATTAATGTGATGTTCTTCTCACCTGTGGGTTGAATAAGGCTACAAATAGAGTTTCAATAGTTGTTAAAGTATTTGATTAGGGTTATTTAGCTGCTTACTTCATAAATGTTCAAAGGCTCATGAAAAAATTAAGGATTATTTGCCAAGGAGTAAAAAAAAATGTCCACAGGATACTGAAAACAATTCCATACATATCACAATTATAAAAATATTAACATTTTAAACCCCATTGTAAAATTTAATGTGAAAGGCTTACCTAAGTGCAGTAATTAGCACAGAGTCTCAATCATAATTGGTTTTCAGTAAGCGTTTATTTTCTTTGACTGAAAAATATCTCAATATATTCTTTTGTTTGTTTGCTTATTTGTTTGTTTTCCTTCCGGTACCAGAAATCGAACTCATGACTTTGCGCTTGCCAGGCAGGCACTTTGCCACTGAGCTAAATCCCCAGCCCCAATATATTCTTGTTTTCTTTAGAGTAGTTATTTAAAACTAGGGTACAGGGCTAGTTTTCTTGCACAGTCATATCAGAAGAAAAATAATATTATTAATAATAATAATAATAAAATGGAGTACTAGGACCTAGAGACTGAGAGAAGGTGGAGGATATGAATGAGTAGGGCAATAGAAAGAGTGGACATGTTCCAACTTCCTCAGATAGATGTAAACATCAGATACTGGAACATGTATTAATAAGTACGATTTTTTTTAAAAGTCTAGGGATTTCGGTCAGTGTGAAGGTCCAGGATCAAAAGACAAGAGAGACAGAGGGAGAGAGTAAAATTAAGGCAAGCCCTGTCAATAGAGCAGTTGATACCACCAGATTAATTCTTTTGTAGTGTACGCTTTAATTTTTCATTTTGCAATGATAAACTGTAACTTAATTGCAGTGGAAAACAAAACCTGTGTAATAGAAAAAAGAGGACAGAACTTCCTCTAATAGCTCTACTCCTAATACACACAGACACTGTGCTCTTTCAGTTGTTACGGGGAAACTGGTACAGACTGCCAAGCTCCTGACAAGAAGCACACCCACAAGCACACGTAAACACACATACACACATGAATTTGGAGAAGCATGTCTCTGAGCATGTGTGTAAACATACATATACATGAGTGGACGCACATGTGTGCATAAACACTCACTCAGCACTTCTGCTGGAGAAGAGTTTACCTAAGTTGCTGACAGCAAAAATAATCTAATGACAAAAGAAATCTGAGATCTTTACAGATAGACCCTTGGAAACTATTCCACATCTTTAGGTGCAGAGGGCAGCCAGCCAAGTGTAAATGTGTAAACAATGTGCAAACATGTAAATGTATATGTGCTTTGGTTGAAGTTCTCCTATTTTCTAAGGCTCTGTTGAGCCCTGTCCACATTTGATCAAAATTTTGTGGTGTTGGGGTGTGGAGGATCTCGTATTACCCTCCCCTAGACCTAAGTATGATTGTGCTTAGCAAGCAGTGCAGGCTGCATAGAGGTAATGTCCCTAAATTGGCTTTTGATGTGAATAGTGAGTCTAGCCAAGTTCTTCTATGCGTCTTTATGGAAGCAAGAGGGTGGCGTGTTAACCTAGCATTGCTCCTCACCAATGGCCATACTAGAGCCTGGATAAGTTGGGTGTGAGACTGTGGGGCTAAGATTGC
Organism: Chinchilla lanigera; assembly: GCF_000276665.1. Classification (NCBI taxonomy): domain Eukaryota; kingdom Metazoa; phylum Chordata; class Mammalia; order Rodentia; family Chinchillidae; genus Chinchilla; species Chinchilla lanigera. Next base: position 7,860,802 of record NW_004955440.1, read on the forward strand.
AATAATGTCTCTGTGGAGGCCTGTGTGACTCCAGAGAAAATTCTTTCACAGAACTGAGTACAAAACACACTGCTCTTTAACCACAACCTCAATCTGGCTGTTCTGCTCCTTTCACAAGAATTCTTTCTTCACTCTTTTGCAAGTGAATGCTTTCTTCACTCTTTTTCCTGCCATATATCCCCCACAGTCCTCGTCAACACAAGATCCTCATTTTTAAGATCACTGCCACCCTCTGAGTCATCCCAAGTGATCCTCATCAATATAAGATCCTCCTCAGCATGAGACCACCACCACCCTCCAGGTCATTCGATAATCCCCTCCCTGTTTTCCTCAATGTAAATGTGATCAATAACCCTGTGGCCTTTTGTTCCCCTTGAACAATTGATCACCCCGGAAACTTGCTGCATCACCATTTTGTTCCTGCTCTTTCTTTTCACTGTGCACCATGACACCTTGCAGGACACTGGGGACTCACTGCCAGGGCCCCTGATCATGGGGGTAACCCGACGCAAAGTAAGCTGCCCTGTAATTACTTAACTGAATGTGTATTGAACTGGAAATGTATAAGACAACTATTGGTCTATTGTAAGAGTAGAGTGGAGCAAGCAAGGGGATTTTTAACACAGCTTGAATTGATGGCCCGTGAAGCTTGGGTGATTTGCGCCTGTTTCTCCACTGGGACAATATGAGGGGAAGTTTGCACAAAATTCTCTTACACTTGTGTGCTTGAGAGAAACACAGCAGAGAACGCCTCACTTAGATTTGTTACAGTCTAACACCGCATCAGGAACTCCGCTTAAAAGTGGCTTTGCTACTTCCTGAGATTCCTTATAAAGAGACTCGTATGTAGGAGGGATACAAAAAAGTCCCAGGGACACCATGCAAGACAGTGAAAGCTGTACTTTTGTGGGGCTAATGATGTCTTTCCTTTTGGGAAGCACCCCCACAGATTTGGACAATGAAGTGCAAAATTACCCCAAGAAAATAAAACTCAGAAACGTTGCAGAGATCATCACATTGTTTATCCAGCAGAAAGTGTAATAAAACAAAGCAGTACCATGGAGAGTCTACGCCATCAAGGGATGACTGGCTTTATAGCAATGGTACTTTCCCTGTCTTACCACATGTTCCCATTCCTCATTCAAACATTAGAAAAGAAAAGGCATGGGAGAATGATGTCAGAACAAACCACTGCTCCTATAAAGGAGGACAAATAGACTCACGGACTATCCCAATTTCTACATGAACCCTCTGAATCGTAAGTATAAGATATGTAGAGATAAGGAGAAAATAAAGACATAAGATGTTTAAGTGATATGAAACTGTAGTTTTAGACAGACATATGTTTAAGAAAGTCACATAATTGGGAGAGAAAGCATGAGATCTTTGAAAGATATTTTTGAGAGGATGAAAGGCATATTTGATACAGCACATTTGAATTCAGGGATAAAATGATAACATTTACATCGCACTAAGGTAAGACTGCTGGATAAATTAATCAAATATATGAATAAATGAAATTATTCATGAGTGCACAAATTTGTCAATAAATAAATGTCAAAATTGGGAAATAATTTTTTATACTAACCTTTTCAATATTGTCTATTTCAGAAGTTGTTAGAAGGTAATATTTAATTATCATTTTGTGAGTTCCATCACATTCGGAAATGTTTTTTCGTACCCTATATCATATTGAGTTTATTTAATGTGTTCTAGCTTTCTCAAAGGACTCTGATCACTAAACAGGGGTTGTGGTAGTAGTGATTCATGATAATAATGCCTTGCTTTGGCATCTCCTCAATAAAGAAATAATTTGCATTTTTTTTTTTTTTTTTTTTTTTTTTTTGTCTTTTTGAGGCAGGGTCTCGCTATGCAGTTCAGGCTGGCCTTGAGCTCACTTTCTAGCCCAGGGTGGCCTTGAACTTGCAATGATCCTCCTGCCTCAGCTTCCTGAGCGCTGGTTACATATGATAGACTGCACTAGTTTCACAAGGCTAAAAGAGCCTGCTCGTAACTTTAAAGATATTTTACTGAATTAGATGAGATAGCATACGAAATAGATACAAAAAAGCATAAACTAAAAACCACAAAGCTATGCAACTTCTTGGATGCTCGTAAAATCAAGTGTCTTAAAATTTATGAGCAAAGAGTGAATGCAGAAGACAAATATATTCGTGAAATGTGGGAATGCCAAGGTTCATGATTACTGATGCAGCACCTGATCAGGAATCCAAGCTTGTTCATTCTCTAGAATGTTTATATTCTTTCCCCAGCTGCATTAATGGTAGGAGAGACTGAACTAGGTTTAGTAAAAGGATATAAATTAGGTGGAAAGTAAATCTTCTAATTGTGAGGATTATATAGAACAATAGAAGGAATACATTTCTGAAATAATCTTATATTTAGACTTTTGGGGACCACAAATTCATAACGGCTAATTTTGTATACTTCTCTAAGGGATAAAAGGATTTCCTTTTAGCTCTTTAGGGATGGGCTATCCTCTCTCACCCAGTAAGACTAAACTCATTAAGATTAAAAAAACACTCCCAAGCAAGATTCTTCTTTTTTTTTGTTTGTTTGCTTATTTTTACTGAGATTTGAACTCAGGACTTTGCAGTTGCCAGGCAGGGGCTTGTGAAGAGCCTTCTTATCATAAGATCACCTCTCCCCCCTGAGTCAGCTGAGGATGATCCATTGCCACCGAATCATCTACATCTGACTCTTCCACAGAGCTTGACCCCTCCTATTATTGTCTACACCCAATAAATAGGCTGGCTTTGAGTGTCTTTGTCTCTGCCCATCCTGAGGCATTGACCACTCAGCCCCCCTTCATGTCTTGTAAATTTGTTTGTGTCCTTTATTTCATCCTTTCACCACAACCCTCACACAGGCAGCTGGGGATCTTGCCGCATCCTCAATACTAGACTGCCCTGTATAGACTGCGCTATGAGCCTGGTGCTAAAAGTTTTATCGGAAATCCACCCTCAGCTGGTCAGTGACTGCTACCGTTAGTGAACAGAGAAAATCAGGGGAAGAAAGGAATTATTTCAGCTAAAATGTAGCTAGCTGTCATTATATCTTTTTGTGTGGATCGGGTTCCTCCTCGCCATAGCACTGAGGGGGAAGCTCTGAAATTTATCGTTCTCCACACTTCCTCTCGCTGCTCACAATTGTTGCAATTATGGGCAAATGGAAGAAATTGCCGGTGAGTGGTGGCTGTTTGCTGGAAAAATATGAGAAAGGAAAACCAAATCTCAGTAGTCCAGGGAAACGGAAAAGAATATACAGCTATAATATAAAACATCAGTTAATAAAACATTGCTTTCATATTTATAAGGCCTTCATGAATTCTACTAAGTTGATGTAAAATCAGTATATTTATATTGAACTATTTAAATGGCTCTAGCTATTTTAGGTTTTCTTGAGGATTATTCAAAAAACAAGATGCTACTAAAAAATCCTTATTTCAGGCTGAATGTGTAGTTCAGTGGCATAGTACTCGCCCAGCAGGCATGAAGCTCTAGGTGCAATGCCCCGCAGCAACAAAAAGCATAACACAGACTAAATACAGTTTACCTCTGAACTAACAGTGAAACCAGAAGGGAAAGTGTTTTCATTTTTAAATATTAGCTGAAATATTGAATTCTAACTTTTCTCTGACTCATTTTTGAGAAGATTAAGCTAAATTTATTGTTTTTTTAATGAAGAACGCAATAGACAATGCTATTTTTATCACTTTAATTTATTTATTTCAAGTGTATTACTACCAAATTTTAAATGTGTTTTATGCTGGAGAAATATCAACAGTGGTGGCCACATGACAGGCTGCACGTATCAATCTTATGCAAAAAAATTGAACTCTATCTTTTTAGAAGATTATGTTATAACATGTACGAATCTTTAACATATATGACTTGAAAACTTCAAAGCAATTTGGGATCTTTGAAAATAATCCAAAGAGTGCAGTTGTAATTATTTTAAAAGCATGTTTTCTTTCTTGTTTTACAATGACATTAAAGTAAAGGTAAGAAATATAATTACATAATTGGTTTCCCATCAAGAAAGAGAAAATTATTTTAAAATCTTGTTTTTTATAATGTTACTTCTTGGATGGCTACTCAGAATGGTATCAACTTTTCTCACTTGTAGCAATAGCAGAAGTGAATCTTGATTTCGTTCACATACTGACTAATTAGTTATACATAAGTTTGCATGCAAAAGCCACACCATAACACCTGTATATTCCCTCTCTTGCTCTCTCTGTCTCCTTCTCTTTCTTTTTCTCGCTCCTTCCCTCTCTCTATACATATATACACACACATACACACATATATAATATATATAGTATATACTTTCTGTCTCTATTTGTAAGTTCAGATGCTAATTAAAAATAAGACATACAATTTCTTCCTAAAAGTGCACTTCCTCAATAGTTATTTTATTTGCTCATAGATAATACTTTTAACTGAGTACATTCAATTCTTTAAAACACAATTTTGATAGAAAAATCAAAGCGGGAATGGTGGTGCACACCTGTAATCCCAGCACTGGGGAGGCTGAGGTACGAAGATCATTGTGAGTTCGAGGCCAGCCTGGGCTACAAAGTGAGTTCAAGGCCAGCCCGAACTGCATTGTGAGACCCTGTCTCGAAACGTCAAAAATACAAAAAACAAACAAAAACAAACAAACAAACAAACAAACAAAAAAAAAAACAAAGAAAGCAAAATGAACTTGGAATTTTTCTTTAGGAGGAAAACTTCATCTCTTTTTTATAAAATACTTACCAACACAAATTGTCTAAATAGGCAGAGCATAATAGATGTCTAATAAAATACTATTTCAAAATGGCACAAAATGAATGTTATATGTTTTCAATTCTAGCAAATTTTTTTTGCGGGGGTTGGTTCCGGTACCAGGAATTGAACTCACGACCTTGTGCTTGCCAGGCAGGTGCTGTGCTGCTGAGCTAAATCCCCAGCCCCTATCAAAATATTTTTTAAAGTGTTATTAAAATAAACAAATCGGGGCTGGAGATTTGCAGTGTTATAAACACCTGCCTGGCAAATGCAAGGTCCTGAGTTCAATTCCTGGTACCACACACACAAAAAATTAAGCAAATCATTTTATACCAATTGCACACAACATGAAATGTTTTTATTCCTATTGCTAATCATTTCTTCATAGCTTTCATATTCAGTATAATATTTTTCTTTAGTTCCATGAAATATTTTAAGACTTGTAATGTTTCTCATATTATTTGCCTTTATATGACAGCACTCTTTTTTTTCTAAACATACTAAAAAATGTTAGCTTTTTAACTGTTTCACTGAACTTTTTCATCATGACAAAACTGAAAATTGCAGCAATATGTCTTATAATCTAATTAGTAGGTCCTTAGAATCTTCAGTCTATTAGGGTAATAAGTACTTAACAAGAATTTTTGAAGGAGTTTATTATAATAATGGTATTTCAATTTTCTTCTTTTTTTTTTTTGTTTTGTTTTGTTTTGTTTTTCTCCGGTACCAGGAACCGAACTCACGACCTTGTGCTTGCCAGGCAGGCACTTTGCCGCTGAGCTAAATCCCCAGCCCCTCAATTTTCTTCTAATAATTACCAGGAGGGGGTGAGGGAGAGAGAGAGAGAAAGAGAGAGAGAAGGGGAGAAGAGGAAAAGTGAAATATATTCACAGAACCATGTATAAACATTTTAGGATCATGACAGATTATTTTCACCAGACACATTTAAGTGGGACTTGTGGAACTGTCAGAATAAAAAGAGCAACTAGCTGTGTCAATTGTCAAATATTACTACTTCCAAGGCAGTAGTATTGTCTGAAATGACAATTCCATTTGACTCATTGACCATAAATGAACAGTCTAATCTATTTATTATGCATGTTCTTACCTGCTTTATTCCACATATAGTTAACAGTTTATTTGGTTTGTATTTTTAATAGGTTATCAAATTTCTAAGAATCAAATAACAATTTTAAAATGTCAGATTGACATTTTGTCTTTAAAATTTATTAAAAGGCAGATCTTGAATCATTTTCAAAGCAGCAACCAGATGGAATTATGCTGCTCCTTCCTCTATTTGAATGAGAATGGCACTCTTCAGTTTAGAAACATTGCTCCCTTTTTAGATTCGCAGACAGTTAATTTGTTTCATTCACTACTTAATTATAGTTGCACATTGTAGAAGAATTTTCAGTTGATTACCTTTTTGATTGGCGGAAAAATCTATTGTAAGGGACAAAACCGTGAAATGCAACTACAAATTTCAATCTGGCCAAATCACTATTTACTCATCCGTAAAGTATAGGTATAGCTCCTTGACAATGATATTGTGATGAGTAAATTTTAAAAAATAAATTAAATTTGCTTAGCATAGTGCTTTTATTACAGTAATATTCAGTAGTAATTAGATTAATATTAACCACACAGCAGAATATTTATCAGTTTATAATGGTTCAGCATATGACTCTTACTTGTGATATGTCAACCTCATTGGATTAGGAAACATTTAACAGATTAGTAAAGTGTACTAACGGCTGTGTTTGGACCGGTCATAAAATGTGGCCCTATTACTTACAGTATATGGTTCCTCTCTGGCACTGTTCCCCTATTTTGCTTTCTAATCAACACAAACTGAGCAGCTTTCTGTTCCATGTTCTGCGGTGGCGTTTCTGCCTTGGAGCCAGCCAATCACAGACTGAAAGTGTGAGCTAATTAAAACTTTTATCCTTTCAACTGTGGGCATCAGGTACTGTGTACAACAATAAGGAAGCTGACTAATACAGAAAATCAGTTTCAGAGAAGTGGGGCCGCTGCTGTGACTGTGCCTGACCGTGTGGCTTAGAAACCTACGAACTGGTTTTCTGGAGAAGTTCAGAAAAGCGTGGAGACACGGAGAAGACAAGCCTTAGAATGCAGTAAGCAGAGAAAACAAGAACACTGTGTGGGTGCTGATGCGAATGCAGTCAGTAAAAGCCAGGCTTAGGAGGTTTCAGTTGAAACAAAGACTCCATTGGCAGCCAGGCATGGTGGTGCACACCTGTACTACCAACACCCTGGAGGCTGAGGCAAGAGGATCATTGCAGGTCCAAGGCCAGTGTAGGACACTGAGTTCAAGGTTAATCTGAACTACACAGCATGGACCTGTCTCAAAAAAAAAAAAAAAATGAAAAAAAAAAGACTGCATTGGCATTTTTTTTTTTTTTACTTATTTTAGGAAACTTTTTCTATAATCTATGGTTTAAAAATAATACACTCAGACTTGGTCCATAGATCGCTAATTATGTTTCTATTGTAGAACCAAGTTTTAACCTATGTTATGTCAACATTGTTGGAAAAGTAAAGGAAGAAAATACAAAATAGTTTGCTTTGGTATTAATAATAATAAACTTTTGTGGGGCACTTGTCAAATAAGCTCTTTGGAAATGTCATTGAATACTTGTCCTCTGAAATGATTGTTCAGGGAATGGTGTTAGAAAAATGCCCTGATTGACATGGATTTTCTGGAAACATACACATTTTAAACGTTATGAATTTTATAAAATTTATATTAGAATTAGAAAACTGTTCAAACATTCATCTTTTGTAGTTACATGATAGTTACTGTTGAGCTGATACTGTGAAGAAATACTCAGAAATACAAGTAGCAAGAAATCTCGAGTGACTACACTTAATGCTCTCATCTCTGCAAGGAAAGCTCGTGACCTTGAAAACAGAGGAAGAAAAAGTTGGGAGGAAATGAAAATCCAGAGAGAGCTAAACACTGATAACTTCATTCTTACTCACCAGTGAGTCACTTTGTAATCCACGAGGCCTTGTCTCAAAAACAAAACACAAACAACAAAAAACGAAATAAAGGGGCTGGAGATGTATGGCTCAGTGTGAAGATCCTGAGTTTAATCCCCAGTACCAATCCATCAATCACTATCAAAAGACGCTTGTTCACTAAAGTGTCTTCTAAATGAGTATTTCACTACAGTTTTTTTTTTATATAATTAAGCTCATGATTTGGTTCTTGCTTTACATAAAAGTAAGTTTTCTGTTTTGTTTTAGTTTGTTTTGTTTTATTCTGAGGTAGGGTCTCCATATAGAGTCCAGGCTCGCCTCAATCTGTGATCCTCCTGCCTTAACCTCCTTGGAAAGCAGCATATTTTCAGAGTTCAATCCCATATTTATAAAAATATCAAAATATCAAGTGTTTACCTTTGTGTTTTACACCACCTGCATTATATTGTAACAAATTTGTCTGAAAATTAAATATTTCTTTCATGGAGACATCATAGCCTTGAAACATTTTTATGTATAAAACAAAAGCAATACTAGAAAATGCTTTTCCTTTAGTTTTTTGGCCTCTAGGAAGCCAACAAGGATCACTGAGCTGAGAAATTACCTAGATACTTAAGGCCAGGAAGTGTACAATATTTTAATTCTTATCATGTAAATATTTACATGCTATTTCAAAACATACAGTGAGGAATACAATATATTTACTATGACATCAAGTATATTTATAAATATATTCTTATTTAAAGGATTATTTAATGAATTGATGTTTGCAAGGAAATAAAATTAGTATTTTTCATCATTGTTTCCACATTATACTATTTCCTGTTAAACCAGTAAGCATTCTCATTCATTTTACTTTTTAAAATTGTGTTCAGTACCTTTTCATATGGTTTTGGGGTTATTTTTACTGCTTTATATTATTTGTTTTCTGATTTATAAAAAAATGAAGTATTAAGGAAGAAGGTAAAATGTTCTTTTCATATTGTGGTATGTAGTAGTATATTTGAACATTTCTTTTGTGTCATTTCAATCTATGGAACTAGAAATCTCTGTGGTTGTATTTATAGAGTGATTCATGTTGTATATAATGTCCATTATAAGGAATTTTATTGTTCTTTCTTGAATGTTAAATTACACAATGGAAACTTTGAAAGATATTTACATACCATTTGATTAGAGAACATTAAAACTTCAGCATTTTTAGTTTTTAATTTCAGCAGTAAGTTTATATTATATAACTAAAATAATGTATTCATTGAAAGAATGTATTAGTGAAAATTATAACTTTGGCTTATGTTTTATAACTGATTGTTATGTGATCACTTTTCTATTTAATAACTCTTACTACTAGTGTAGCAGAATATTATTATTTTTTCTCCCTATATGCAACTAAGTGAAGTTTCTTATTTGTAATTTGTAGTTGTAATTTAAATACACAGTTGGAAGAAAAATATAATGTTCCAGAATATTCATCATATCAGCTTGAAAAGTGAAAAATGTTCATTTTATTTTACTCAAACAGAAAAATTGACAATTAACATGGTTTTTACTATCCGTCAGTATGGTGGCATTAATATTTTCATGAACACTAAAAAAAGAATTAAATCAATGCTGAGAAAAATAAAGAACCTCAGAAATGTAAAGAAAAAAAAATTTCCAATAATTAGGAAAGTTTATTAAACAGACAGGAATTGGGGTATGTGATAGCAATTTACTAGCAAACATATTTCAATGTTGCCCTTAAAAAGTTTTTCTATAATATTAAGTAACAAACCTAGGTCAGTCTCAGCTCATATATGACAAAATGCTGAAACACTGCTCAGACAGTCTTAGGAGTTTAAAAAAGATGTTTTTCAATCCAAACAATGTATAACCTCACAGATGATTTTCATGGGTAAAGACATCAGAAATAACTATCAAACATAAAATACCCTCTCATGGTTCTTAACAAAATATATATATCAATTTAAGTAGAGATACTCATGTGTTTTTGGGGTGGGTCTATATGCAAAATCATAAATTAATATAAATTAAATCATTTATTCTTGTAATTAATCTCAATATCTATGGAACAGTCACTCATAGTAATCTTTTAGTAAACCAGAAGCATACACAAAGAAGTGTTGGGAGGGGAATTTTATTTCTTCTTCTTTCCTCTTAAATAAGTTAATTAAATTGCTGATGACATACTAACAAAGAAAAACAAGTTTAATTATATGTATGTGAGGCTTACAAAAATGGCCAATTAAAAGGCTAAAGATTTTACATATAATTTAATAAAGAAAAGAAGCAAAAGGAAACGTTTCACTGGGAAGAATAAAAGGATTTATGTAGTAAAGTGCATATGGGAGATTAGCAGCTGTGGTAATGTCTGTTTACCCAGGTACGAGTGGTGTTTTTCATTTTCTTCTCAGCCTTACAACTTTCCAAGAGAGGGAATTTATGATAGTTTCTCTTTCAGTGTCTTTTCTGGAAGTGGGGCCACCAGGAAGAGCGAATTTATGGCAACTTCTTTTCTCAGAATTTTCTGCTTTAAGGCACCTGAGGAAAGTTTGAAGAAGGCTTCTTTGTGTGTTTGTTGAATCAGAGCTATTTTTGGTTTAAAATGATTTTCATACATATTCTGGTTTCTGAGTAGGTTCCCAAAGCAAACATATTCACCACCTTCAAAGGTTTTACAGACAAACACAAACAAGTAAACAAACAAACCCAAGCCCCTGGGAAAATATATCTCCTCAACTCACCATTTTACTTTGGAAAAAAATGAATAGATGAGCAGAGAAAAAGGCCAAACAGTTATCGAGTGAAATAAAATACACCCATCCGAGTGATCACTGGGTAATAAGGCAGTCAAAAACACTCTCTATGGAAGACACATATTGAGAACTGGAGGGGTTTCTCAGTGGTAGAGCATTTGCCTAGTAAATCAGTGGCCCTGGGTTTGGGGTAAATACTGCACAATAAATAAATTACCAAAAAGAATACAAAGTTAAAAAACCAAAGGAAGCTTTATTACCTTCTAAAGAGTAAAAGTGAAATTAAACTGATGTATTGTTTGTTAAAATATTTTAAATATTACAAAGGATCAATAGAACAATAAAGTAAAAGTTTTCAGAAATAGAGCAGCATTGATATACTTACAAACACAGAGCTTGCACAAATTAAAAAGCAGAATTCTACAACAGAGAAATCAAAATGAAAAAACAGAAAATACTTGCAAATAGTAGGAAGTATAGTCAGTCCTTGTTGTTTTCATTAAACACTGAAAAAAAGTGATATAGTATGGACCTTCCCAGAGGACTTTGAACAAGCGATTTCTTGTCTTTGTTTAGCTTTCACACTGTACCTCTTTCTTTTTCAGTCTTTAGTGCCATATATATATATATACATAATATATATATATATATATTTATTTTTTGTACATGCGGTTGGTAACTTTGCTGTTTAAACTGGCCTCTATATAAGTTTGAGAGGCTCTCTACTATTTCTGAATTCAAGAACTCTGATGTGCTATAAAAAATTGTGTGTCAAGCTTATTTGAAGCATGAATTACAGTGCTAATGGCTTGGAACTCAGTGTCAATAAGTACACCATTTCTATTAAATAAGTTTCACTTTAATAGATCACATGATACAAATGTTATCGTTTAGATCTAGAATGTCCCTCAAAAGTCTCATGTGTTCAGAGTTAGGGCTTTGGGGAGATGAACTGAATCACGGGGGCAGTGTATTCATCCACAAATTAATTAATTGATGCGTTCATAACTGAACATGCTATCAGGAGGCCGCGCCGCAATCAAGGTGTTGAGTGACTGGAGCCGCGACCTGGAAGGGTATTGCTCCTTTCCCAGCTCTTCCTTTCTCTCTCTGCTTCCTGACTGCCCATGTGAGCAGCTTTCCTCTACCTGGCTCTTCCATCTTGCTGCTTTTCCCTTGTAGCTGGTTGACTGCGTGGGCTGAGACCGCTGGAACCCTGAGCCAAAATGAACCTCTCCCACCTTTACGCTGTGTATGCCAGTGGTGTGTCAGTGAGGGGAAAATGAGTGATGCAACAAATTTATGTGTTATTCAATTGGTAAAATTTGAACAGAAGCTTACAAGAACCTAACCTCACATTTCCCCTAGAAACAATGGTTTAGTACTGCCTAATTAAATATTTGGGGTAACTTTTAGAGTGTAACTACTGAGAATAATAAAAATCAACCTTATTTGAAAAATGAAATTCAGCTGATAAAGAAATCCAAATCAAGTATTATTCATTTGGTTTTGTTTTTAACTATCAGACTTGGAAAGATCCTTTTAAAAAATACATTATTTTTAAGAATAGCATTGTTAAATGAAGACTGTGGCAGAAATATAGACTGCTACAGCCTTTTGAAAACCATCCTGACAATCTACACAAATAGCCTTATACTCGTTCAAACCTTTTTCTCTAATTCTTTAGGAAATGGTATTGGTACTATAAAATTCACTAGATTTGGGGGCTGGGGATTGAGCTCAGTGGCATAGTGCCTGCCTGGCAAGTGCAAGGTCGAGAGTTTGATTCCTGGTACTAGGGAAATGAAAAACCAAAAAAAAAAAAAAAAAAAATTCACTAGATTTGTGGACAAACCTCCACAGAGTGTTGTATTGTGTTATTCATAGAAGAAATGATGATAAAACTAAATTAATTTTCTACATTCCACATTTAAGTGGAAGAACAAATCTTTTTCTCTTTTTTATCATTAAATACATTAAGTATAGTAGTTGTCAAGTTAGGGCAATGGTGTGATTTCTTAATTGCATAAATGAAAAAAGAAAAACAAAAAAACCATTTTTCTCTTTTTAGAAATAGGAAAGAAAAAAATTCTTGGCAAGAAAAAAATATCTAACAAAGTGGACAGTAAACCCAAATTGATTGCTTTTACAGCAACTACAGTTAAAAAATTAAACATTTCACAAAGATCCACTGGAAAGCTTTCTTGAAGAAACAATGGATGTAAGCGAGGTTGACTTGTCTTAAAACAAGAATTCTTATGTAGTGTTTGGTTGACACAATGCTAAATAAAGGCTGTTTGAAATAATGATTAGTTTGGTCCCTTCAGGAACATTTACAGCTTCCTCTCTTGCTTCCTCATTCCTTCCTTCTTTTTCTTTCTTTTTTTAATTTGGTCATATTTTATTGGCATTTGTTTGTAATATATGAAATTTACACATGGTTAACATATATACGCATTTAATCATTTTTGAACACGTTCTCTATATCTCCCTCCCTCTTCCCTTACCTCAAAAATTTTGATTTTATTTTACTTTTTAATTTATTTATAGTTGGGTTTCTCATATGAGAGAAATATTTAACTTTCTGTGTGTCTTAGTTATTTCACTTAATATTATGTTCTCCAGATGCATCCATTTTCATACAAATACTTGAATTCACACTGCTTACAGAATATGTATCTATATCTAGAGACATATCTCATATCTTCTTTTCTCCTTTTCTCCATTTTTCTTTCCTCTATTCATGGGCATGTACACATCTGGGTTATTTTCAAAGTTTAGCTATGATGAAGTCTGGATTAATTATTTTGTGAATGTATCAAAAAGAGGTATATCTAGGTCAAATGAAATTTCAGTTTTTAGTTTTAAAGGGAATCTCTACACTGATTTCCATAGAAATTGGACAAGTTTACATTCCCCTCAAAAATGTAGAGGAGTTACTGTACTCCCACACCCTTGAGAGCATTTCTGGGTTTTGATGATAGGCAATCTGACTAGAGTAAGATGGGATCTCAGAGCTGTTTGGTTTGCATTTCTTTTATGAGTAAAGATAATGAACATTTTTGTTGTTCTTATTGGCCATTTGTGTCTCTTCTGAGCAGTGTTTCTTCAGCTCATTTGCCCATTTTTTGAATGGGTTGTTGGTTTTGCAGGACTTAATTTTTTAGTCCTGTGTATATTCTAGATATTAGTTCTCTGAGGGGCGACTGGGAAATTTTTTTCCCATTTGATTGGCTGTCTTTTCATTCTGATGATAGTTACATTTGCGTGCAGGTGTTTTAAATTTGATGTAGTCCCATTTATTTATGCTTGGTATTATTTCTTATGCTGTTAGAGTTCTGTTTAAGATGTTTTTTCCTATGGCTTTAAGTGCTTCCCCTGTGTTATTGTGAAGCAGTTTCTAGGTTTCTACTTTATATCCAGGACTTTGATTTATTTCATTCTGATGTTAGTACATAAGTTTAATTTCATTTTTCTGCATATCACTGTTTTTCTTAAAATTTGAACGACTAATTACATTTTTACTATTATACATTCAGTCCTATGTAGGTTTTACTGTTTAAAATATCTTTATTGTCCCTTGTACTCTTTTTTTGGAAGAGTTACCTTATTATCAAGGATCATCACTGCTACCTCAACCCTATGGCTTGGTGCTAAAATCTTAGGAAAGATGTTGGAGAAAATACAATTAAACTCATAGCAGATTAACTCATTTTATGTTTTAATGTCAATTTCTACTAATTTTAAATACACAAAGCTATTAGTATTTCGCAGAGTAGAAAGAATCAATGATAAGTTACATTATCATTTCTTTTTCACTATATACTTTTTCTTTCTAGATGGTGGTAGTCTAAATATTCAGGTACAGAAAGAGAGTAATATGTCAGTCATCTAGTCTAAATATGATTAGAAAACACTTGAAATTTTTAAAGCAACAATATTCTCTGAAACTCTAAAGAGTAGTTACTTAATGGGTAGGTATATTTATGGAGCTATAATGTATTAAATAAAAATTAAATAAGAAAAAAAGTGCTGAAATGAATGTCACAGGAAAACTCAAAACTAAGTAATTTGTGTGTGTGTGTTTATACATATGTACATACATTTCAAAGAAACCAGAAAATAATGGCAATGCAATGTTCTATTTCTAACAGAAGGGTGTCCCATATCTATGCATTATTCTAGTCAGATGACACCCTGGAAGGCAGTTTCTCACTAATAGATTTTCATAATTCACACTCCTCCCTAAACTTATATTACAAATATAATGGAGGGTAAAATCAATGAAGCAAAAATGTAATGCAGCATTGTCTATAGAACTCTTGTACACTTTAAGGCAACATTATGGTATATGTACAGTAGTAATATTCTTTGTCCCTTATATTATTTTTCTCTCAAAAAAGTATGTGGGCTTTCTTTTTCTTTTATTATCACAGGTTGTTCAGACTATAAACGCTAAGAGCAAGCTAAAGTTCAACATACTCGTAACATGTAGTCATAATGTATTAGGACTCAAAGAAACCCAGGATCTGCTGCTACTTATTTCCTGAGGTTGTAAATTGGTTATTTAATCTCTCTTAACCAGATAATTGCTTCTCTGTTGACTCCCAGAGTTCTCATAGCATGGCTCAAATGATCAGATTCACGATTAACAATCTGTTGAAGATAGTAACTCACTTCTTATGAGAGCTAGAACACCAGCTGGGCTGGTGTTGAGCAGCTCCTATGCTGGGCTCACATACTGACAATGTATCCAGATATCATTCACGCTGCCCCTCAATCCATCTGGTACACAAGAGTTGCCCTTATGCCAAAACTGATAGGTATCTCAAAGCCATAGCTAGGTTCATAAGCCCAAAACTCTTAGGGAATCTACCTGTTTAATAAAGCTGCATTTTATCTGGAAGTGGTATTCCACAAATCCTGCAGCCTAGATCACTGAAATATTTGTAAACATTTCTAACATTGATTACAGCCTAAGAAGAGACATAAACACAACACTAAAGTGCCTATTTGGAACCAAAGCCAGTACAGCACATCAGATCAACACCCAAGGACATAACATAAAAGCAATTAACTTACCAGGTGCACACACATTAACAGACAGACATAGAAACATGAAAAAACAAGGTAATTGGATGCCTTGAAAGAAACAGTAACTGCAGCAAGAGAACCTGTATTAGTAAGGTTTCTTCTCACTGATACAAAATATCTGACACTTGAAACTAAGGAGTAAGGGTTTATTTGGCTCAGGGTTACAGAGGTTTCAGCCTATGGTTACCTGGCTCCAAGGCAAAAATAGTATGACAGAAGAATGTGGCACAGTTAAGCTGCTTAGCCCATGAGACCAGGACTCAGAGCCAGGGAGTAGTTCCAGAGAGGACATAATAACCAAGGTTACATCATGACACAGCCAGACACACAGCAGTATGCTTTACTAATTCCCTAGGGCAGATCTCAAGCCAATGAAGTTGATAATCCAGCTTAACTCTCATAAAATCCAAAGAAAATAAAATCAATGACTTTCCTGACAAAGAGTTCAAAATAACAATTTAAAAGGGTATTAATGTGACACAAGTGTATAGAGACAGATAATTGAAAAAAAAAAACCTAGGAAGACAACTGATTATCAGAATGAAAGTTTTAGCAAAGATATATGGGTCATAAAAAAGAAACAGAAATTTTGGAGCTAAAGAAATAAGTGCATAAAAATACAGTTGAGAGCATTTGTCACAAAATAGAATGGATAGAGCAATATTTCTAAGAGTGAAGACAAATCTTTTGTAATGTGAAATGACCCAGGGACAAACAATTCAATAAAAAAGAAAATAAGAAAAAAATGAGGAAGTTCCTTAAGAAATATGAAATGCCATTAAGCCAGCAAATTGTAGGATTGTAGCTGTTTAAATAGGTGAAGAAAAGAAAAAAAATATACATAGAAAACCTAATACACCTTCCTCTTTTGTTCAGTTTTCCCAGCTTTCATTGGAATTTTTAATTTCCTGAACATTTCCTTGAATCTGTTTGATGCATTCTAATACTTTCCTATATTGTTCACTCAATGTTTCCATCATTTTTTTATGTTCCTCTATTGTATTTATCTGTCTTCTTAAATATGCTGAGCAATTCTTTCATTAGGGTTGTCATTTCTATTTTTCTTGAGAGATTATTTCTGGTCTGATTTCTTTTATAGTTTGATGGAGTTGTTTCTTTACTTCATTTGCTTTTATAAAAGAAAAAGAAACTGCTCAAAAGAAAAGAACAACTGCAATGGGAGAAAGGAGAAAAGAAAGAAAGAAGAAGCAGAATATACAGAAGACAGCCAAGGTAATTGTACTACTAATTTCTATTAGTTTATTGAAAGGAACAGTTAGTGCCTAATTGTTTGATCAATTTTGCATCTTTATATCTGATAATCTGAATAACAACTTTGATAACAATATGCTGTATAACAAACATTGTTAATTTCCTATCATCTTGTTTTGAAATTCTGTTTCATTTTATTTGTTTTCTATTGTCTTTAAAAATTATGGAAAAAACAAATAGAATATTCCACCTCAGGATAAGCATATAAAATGATGAAGCATTTACTATTAAACAAAGAAAATATATTAAATAATATACTTGCTGAAAACTTTCTAAACCTTGGGAAATATATACATATCCAGATCCAGGAAGTTCAAAGGATCCAGAACAGATTCAATCAAGGCATGATCTCTGATGCATACTACTGTCATACTGTCAAGAGTACAGGACAAGTAGAGAATTTGGAAAAAAACAGCATCAAGCTGCTCATAAGAGAATTTGCCTGTCTAAGAGCGTACATCTCCACAGAAGCCTTGCCGGCTAAGAGAGAATGGGTTGATACATTCAGAGTCTTAGAAGAAAAAGAAATAAATTGTTGAGAATGAATACTGTACCCACAAAAGTTAACCTCCAGATATGAAGTAGAAATAAATTCTTCTAAAACAAGTAAAAACAAAGGAATCACAAACACCTGAAAGGCTACACAGGATACTCAAAGGAACCCTATACTAAGAGTGAAGAGGTGATAACTAAAATCATGACCATAGACCAAACTACAAAATGTACGTGTAGGATAGATACATACAAAAATAGAAGAGAATCACTACTTATCCATAGGGAAAACCACCATCCACAAAGATGAAAAGGTGAAGAGCAAAGGAAAAAAAGTTTCACAAAACAAACAAGAAAAATTTACAAATGGCAGTAGCACATCTTTAGATGTGAGTGAAATAGGATAAAATTGAAAGGATCAAAAAACACACCTTGCAAAAGGAAACTAAAAGAGAGGATAAGTAGGTATGCATATGTCAGGAAAAAAAAAGATTTTTTAAGTCAGAAACTATAAATACAGCCCAAGAAATCTTCTTTATGATGATAAAGAAATCAATTCAACAAGAAGAAATAAAAAGTATATATATATATATATATATATATATTTGTTTTATATAATTGGGTGCTTTAGCATAGAGTGAATGTACACTAGAGCACCCAGTTATATAAAACAAATATTATTCATTTGAATAGGAATACATTACAATGCAAGGAAAGCAAATATTACATAGTTACACTTATTTGTTGAATCTAAAATGTTGATATCAAAGAAGCAGTTAGTGGAATAGTGGTACCAGACCATAGGAAAGGTGTGTGAGAAGAGAGGATAAGGCAGGGTGGATTACATGTCCAAGGTACAAAGGTACATATGGATAAGAGAAATGACTTGTAGTGTTCTTTAGCACAATTAATGACAATTAATTGAATATTTGAAACTAGCTAGTAGAAATGATTCCAAAATTAATAACACAAATGATAAATATCTAAGGGGATAGGTATATAAGTCATCCTGATAAAATCATCATATATTGTACACTTATATTGAAATATCATTGTACTCTGTAAGTATGCAAAATTATTATGAGTCAGTTAGAAATTAAAATACATTTTTTAATCTTTCTAATAAATGAAGGTATCACTTACTATGTATACAAATGGCCTATAGCAAGGTAGATTTTCATGAATTCAGATATAAATTTAAAGATTTGATGCTTCAGAATTACATAATGTATAGCTTGTATTAAATTTTAGTTTTATCCATAGATAAAAGAAAAAATAGAGCTGGGGATTTAGCTCAGCAGCACAGCTCTTGCCTGGCAAGTGCAAGGTCATGAGTTCAATTCCTGGTACCAGAAAAAAAAAAAAAGAAAAAACAAACAAAAGAAAAAAGAAAACACTAAAAACCTTCCTGATATTTACTTACAGGTAGTTCTTAATTGTCACACCCACATTACCAAATTACTATTATTCTTTTCATACACTTACAAAAAGTTGTAGCTGATGTCAACCCGTGTGCACTATTTGCTCCATTTTCCTAATGGATTGATATTTCAGTATCATTTAAGACAAAAAATATCACTGTCTTTCAAACTGTTAGTCAAGAGTATATTAGTTTACAATACAGTTCTCATATTTTTCAAACTCTCTATGGAAGCTTATAGAATATAAAGGAGAAAGTTCTCCTCAATCTCCTTTCCTAGAAGGGAAAAAATTGAGATAAGTACTACATTTCACAGAATTCAATCTTATTTCTTAATAAAAGTAATAAAAATCAAATATTAAATTTACATTCTAAAACACTGCAGTACACTACACAATTTACACATTTTATTAAAATTTTAAGACTCTTAACAGTCCAGTGTGAAGCTTATCTCTAGTTATGAGATGATGCACGAGAGCACTCCAGTTTTTTCAATTCCTGCCTACAAATTTATAAAGATTGTGGTTTTAGTTATACTGAGATTAGGAAATTCTCAAAGCTCAAAGCAAACATGCAAACATGCAAACACGTCCCTAAAGTGAAAAGGAATATTACTAATTACAGTAGGGCAATGTGTATGGGGAATTCTGGATTTTTTACCATGTCATTTACAAAGACTGCCTCCTCAGCAGATATCACGTATTTCCATATTGTGTGCTAACTATTCAGGCGGTTAATTTGCACTAATCAGCTGTAGACAAGAGGAGAGAAAATTACAGTAACTTGACGCCTTAATTTTCTGTTTTATACTCATTGTCTCCCTGGGTTGCTAAATGCTCCATCTTTAACATACTTTTGAGATATTACAAACGCCTTTGTCAAAACCATGCAAAACAGCTGAAAGTACTTTCACTGAATTGTTCTAAGATAGAGACCAAACTCCTCCAAACTGAAAAGGAATCGGAAAAGAAAGGCCTGAGGGCTTTTTCAAATTCCTCTTATCAATATTGCAACGCATAACATTTTCCCTCTACAGACTTTTTTTTTTGCAAATTTTAGAGGCTTTTTGTGTAGTCTTTCAAAACATTTGCTAAACATTGGAGGCAATTCCAATGAAAGCAAAATGGCAAACACGTTGTTTTATAAAGGGAAAGAGAAGTGAACAAATTCACACTGACACTTGGGAGATGACTACCATCTCTTCCCAAGGGACTGAATCAAGTTCACCCACTTTATGCACATGTCTATCACAGTCTCGAGGTTACTGGGTCAAAGTATATTAAATGCAAAAAAGTTACATTCTCCTAGAGGAACATAAATACATAAAAAAATCAGTGTATGCCTATATTAAGGTTTTAAGACCAAACATATCTTCCAGCACTAAACCCCAAGGGCTTGTCCCCTTGCTTGTATTCTCTTTCTCTGTCCTCCTTCCTTCCTCCTCACTCCCCTTTGCTTCTGTCCTCCCATCCTCCTCTCTTTCTCTTCCTCTCACTGACTCCTCTGTCTTGCCTGCCCTTCCTCCCTTCTCTTCCACCCTCCCTCCTTCCCTCCCATCCTCCCTTCCTTTCTTCCTCCTCTCTCCCTCCCTCTCTCCCTCCCTCCCTCCCTCTTTCCCTTCCTTCCTTCCTT
>NW_004955440.1:7881366-7927031 GCF_000276665.1 Chinchilla lanigera
TCCTTCCTTCCTTCCTTCCTTCCTTCCTTCCTTCCTTCCTTCCTTCCTTCCTTCCTCCCCTCCATCTTGCCTTCCTTTTCCTTTTTGCCTGTCTGTCTGCTTTTGTCTTTCCTTTCTTTCCTTTCTCTCTGTCTCTCTTTCTTCATTTCATGATAGCCAACAAGTTTCCCCACTATATAATGAATTTTGCTCCCCTGTCAGAGAATATGGCAAGTCATCACTAAAAATGCTTTCCATCAATGTTGTTTAAAAACTTTGACAGGAACTACTGAATTACTCAGAAGTAGACTGTAGTATGAGTACCTCCCACCTGTTAGAGCTCTATTAAGTAACAAAGGAAGGTGAGATATTTAACAGTGACAAACAATGAAAAAATCAAAATTAGCATGTTTTCAAATGAAGCAATATATATTTTAAATTGATTTATGCCAAATATTTGTTTCTTAAAATGTAGTCAAAAATTCACTGAAGAAAATTTGCTTTTCATTTATTGTTTCCTCTTGAAATTCAGAGAAAAAGCTTCAGAGATGTAAGTTTCAGTCTCCTTATGTTTAAGGTGAATTTGATATCTATATGCTAGTCATACTTTTTTTTTAAAAGCTGAGTTCACTTCTCTCTTAAATGGCTGTCATATTTGGCCCAAACATATGAAATTGACAGTATTGACAATATTTGACCATTTTAATATTCATAAAGGAGATTTTG
Source organism: Chinchilla lanigera (assembly GCF_000276665.1). Taxonomy (NCBI): domain Eukaryota; kingdom Metazoa; phylum Chordata; class Mammalia; order Rodentia; family Chinchillidae; genus Chinchilla; species Chinchilla lanigera. The sequence goes on from NW_004955440.1 coordinate 7,882,072, forward strand.
AATTCCAATATTTTATTTCTCAGATACCATATGTTGTGATTCTATCAAATTGAGAACGTTTTGTAAACTCCGAAAGTTATCTGATAGAAGATTAAACATCAGTATAAATAGTAATACTTAATCTGGAAAGTTTCTGCTGTTCATACTTTTTCACTCTTTTATAGTTTTATAATTCTATAGTGTGCACATTATTGTGTTCTTGTTTCAAAATTACAGAACTATGAACTTAAGACAATCCATTCTTCAAACAGTAGTTTGTTTTGCTTTATTTCTGTTTCATCAGCCTAGGTAAGTTATTGGAGAATCGTGACAGGATCTGAGAAAAAGTAGTTACAATCACAGAACAACAGGTAGTAGTTAACATGTCCTTCAATTCAACTGCCCATTTTAAAGTTCACTGTGAGTTTACACTGAATTATACTCTCTTAGCTTTTAGCAATTATAAAAAATAAGAAATCAACAAGCAAAAATTGTTCGATGGGCTGTATGGGAAAAGGAACTCTTCTCCACTGTTGGTGGCAGTGTAGACTGGTGTAATCATTTTGGAAATCAGCCTAAAGATTTCTCAAAAATTTAGAATTAGAGGTCCCATTTAGCATAGCCATTCCCCTTCTGGATATTTTCCCAGAAGAATTAAAAACATCATACCATAGTGATACATGTGCACCCATGTTTACAGCAGTGCAATCTGTTATGGCAAAATTTTGGAAACAACCCAAATGCCCATCAACTGAGGAGCAGATAAGAAAAATGTGGTGTTTTTATACAATGAAATATTATTCAGCTATAAAGAAAGATAAACTTGAGGTAAATGGATGCAACTAGAAACCATGCTCATAAATGAAATAAATCAGACCTATATGTGTAAGCACTGTATTGTCTCACTAGTGTAAGATCCTGAAAGAGTAAATAAAACTGACAGGTACAATAGACATTGTGAAGGGGAAAGAAACTGCTTAATAGGAAAGAACAACTGGAATAAGGGAAAGAAGAAAAGAAAGAAAGAAGTAAGGGAAACATATATGTACACACACACAAGATAGTTAAGATAATTGTACTACTAATTTCCATTGATTTATTGAAAGGAACAGTTAATGTTTGTTTGATCAATCTTAAATGCCTACATCTGGTAAACTGATCAACTACTTTAAAGATAATAATAAGTATTACAATAATCATTGGTGATTTCCTATCATCTTGTTTTGAAATTCTGTACCGTTTTACAGTTTTTGTGTTGTTTTGTTGTTCTCTTTGTTTTTTGTTCTTTTCTCTTTAAAACAAAATTTTTAAAAAATAAATTAATAAGTGAGCATACAAATAAATCAAAATATTAATTTCTTTACTAGAAACAATTCAAAGATTAGCATTTACATTAGAGAGCACAATCTCTTGGAAGAGACAGAGTTGGTTTGGATTCAAATCTAAACAATGCCATTTAACAGCTCTGAGACATTATGTACGGGGCAATGAACCTTAGCATATTATTTTAGATAAAATAGTTTTGGTAAAAGCCTACTGGTGCCTTGGGAGACCTCCCAGGACAGTGTAAGAGCTAATTCCCCAGATCAACACTGCCCAGGAATGTCTCCCCAAGATAAGGGGGCGCCTAGGCCTAGGTAACCTTCCGTGACCCTGCCTGGGCAGTTCCATCTCCTGGCCCTAGGTAAACACTGTAACCATAAAGGAAATGTATGGTTATCTAAAGGGGGACATATAGAACAGACTACAGAAAGTATATATCATTTTGGTTGGGCTCATGACCGAAGCCTGACCCGGTTACATGGCAGAAGGAAAACAACATGTGGCCAGGGCTACAACATGCCTTTCTGTTACCATGGAAACCAAAAATGTATATAACTTGGGAACACAGACAGGTCCACGCCCACTTCCCTGACTTGCAAGTGGAGATGACAGGTGACCGGTCGAAATTAAAACTTTGTCTGTTCTCTTTGGTCTGTTGCGGAATACAGCCCAAATTTTTGCTGTAACAATTACAGCTCCACTAACCTCCATTTTGTTATCTGTGAATGGTAAAATTCAGAGTAAAAAGCTCCAAGAGTAATTGTCAGATTTAAATACAATAATACATGTGAATATTAAACTAGGCCTTGTTTAGAAATACCTATAAATCCTATTATAAATCTGATATTTTGGAGATATCACAGTAGACCATAACCCAGAGATTTATAGCATCATTCCATGAGAACCTTTTCTTCAGAAAGGCTTATATCACTTGAAGTTCTGTGATGATGTTATAATGATAGAAAGTAAATATTTTTAAACAGCCATTTTATTACTTTGTCACCACCAGATAGTAACTGTCTTCTTTGCCAACTTAAAGTACTAGCTTTAGCCTTTTAAGAAATAAAATATTAAATATGTACACAAAACTGATTCTTTCCTAAACTATTCCAAATCTTTTGCAGCTGTGTCTTTGACATCCACTTAGATTATTAATAAATATTTTAAGTGATTCTGTATTTTTAAGGACCATATTCAGTAAAGGTTTTAAAGTAACTCTTATTTTCTCAAAATAGACATATTTTGTCCAATTACAAAATAATATAACTTTAGTTACATTTTGAATGTGTAGTATTTTACCTTAAACTACTTTCATTACAAAATTTACTAACCAATTGAAAATAATCTAAACCAATATTTTATTGCCAAAATAAAAGTTATCATATTTTTTGAGACTAGCAACTACTTTTCTTTCTTTATGATTTCCAGGTTCCAATTCATTTAGCTATTTATTGCTTTTTCACTAGCTTTGTATTAAATACTTTCCCATGTGGAATAATGGAGAAGAAATATTCTAAATGAGAAATTGATATTTTTTTTTCAGATTTGGTAAGCTTGTGGCATTTCTCAGCTAAAATTATTTCTAAGGGCGATACAGTAAATTTTGAGCTCTTTTTTAGAGACAAGTCAAATCTAAGTTTGTAGACTGGACAAGTCAATAGGAGAGAGAAAATGAAAGAAATAAGGAAAAAATGAGATAAAGCAAATAAATAAAATTCATTATTTGCTAATTATTTTTCTATTTATTGTTTTATATTTAAAACAACAAATGAAATAAAATGTAAAATGAGATCATAAACAATATATTATCTATGAAAAGCCCAACATTGGTAGTGGAATGAAATAGAATTTAATTGTTTCACCAAATTTAGGGATTTCTATGCATTGTTTTTGTATATGTGATTTCCAAGTTAACAATGAATTTAGAATTATCTCTTTTGCTCATTTCTTCTCCTTGATCTTCCTTCTTTCTTTATTGCTCTTTACTAGGTAATATGACAGCAGCTAAAAACATTGCTTCCCTGCCTGCATTACATACGTGAAATCCAAGGAAAATTTTTTAGAGTTTAACTGTTAATACAGAAGAAACTTCTTATCTCATTGAACTTTGTGGTGGATTAACTAACGGTCAACTTTTAAGATCCCACTGAACTGAATCAGTGTGGTGCTGGGTGTGAAGGGCCCATGTGACAATGGTTGCCAAGAGCAAAAAAAAAAAAAAAAAACCAAAAAAGCCAAAAAAAAAAAAAAAAAAAAACAGGAAGTGAAGAGGGAGATGGTGGCTGTTGATTCTCCTGGAGAAGCTTGTCACAATGGTTCTCCTGATATGAACTCAACTATTCTCATCATTGGAAGAGCTTGGTCCTCACTGTGTCACTTCCTGGCTCTGGTGCAGATCTTTCAACCCACTGGCACAGATCTCTCACCTCATTGCTGCAGACTTTCTAGCTTCTACCACTGCCTTTGTGCCTTTCCAGTAGAGATCTTTGATCCAGTCTTGCATGTGACATTGTCATGGGTTCTGGGCCTCCAGCTAGACTCATAGAGGACATTGCCATAGGCACTAGTTCAGCTGGACGGATGTAAAACATTGCATGGGATCCAGGCCCTCAACTGGATTCTTTGGGTCTACAGTCTGTGGACAGATGTCTCACATTCTTCTGCATTTGACTCTTGGGGTAAATATTATAAAATAATCCTATAAATTATGTGTGTATGCCCTTGAAAACCATGAGTACAACAAACTTCCTGGTATATTTTGAGATTTATGGCTATCAAAATGTTGTATTGCCCATAAAAGCAATGATAATTTAGAATGTCATTAAAAATTAAAAATATAGCATTATCTTTCTCCATGATCTTTTATATATATATAAATAAGGGAGTCTCACTCTGTATACAAAAAGAAGATAGATACAATGCATACATAGATCTGTTCTCTATGGGCTCTGCCCCTAGTTAAGTGAGACCTAGTATCGTGAAGTCCAAGTATCACAGCCACAGGCTCTAAGCTGGTAAAGTTAGAACAGTTTTATTTCCCGAACGTGACTGCAACTATTTGGAAACTCAGGAAACATTCCACTGAACTTAAAATTTAACATCTGTCATGGGCAAAATTCTCTGTATTCTCAACCTCTTCTTTTCTGTTCTACCTGAAACCTGAATCTCCCTGCAGAACATTGAGTATCCTAAGTCTTCTCAGTGGATTGCTACTTCCTACTCACACTGCTATTCCTTTTCAGTTGCAGTTGAGTCTTGAGGTAAAAACTCACTTGAAATTCACCATAATTTTGAAATAACTCTCTTCCGGAAAACACTCTGCTTCCCATTTCATACACTCTGATGATAACGTTTTTCTTCCTTGTTGCTGTTTTTCCTTGACTCTCAGGCCACGAATTCCCTTCATAGCTGTATGATTACCTTATGAGCTCTCCACAATTTTTTTCTGCTTAGTTCTTCATTATTTTATACAGATGAGGATATTTTTTCCAGTAATAGTCTCTTTATTCTTGATGTGTTTTCCTCCAACAATTATGTTCACTACCATATCTCATCTAACAATTTTGATGCTGCTATTGCCAAATACATGCTTGAGTACGATTATAGCACTTGAGGAACACAGCCTCCCAGTTTTCAGGTCAGTTTGTCTGTCCTCACCAAAGTAAGCCTTTAATCGCTTTTATCAGCAATTTATTTTCAGTTGTCCTGTATTCCCGCCCCTGTGCCCTTACTTCATGTAAAACTCAGTTTAAATTTTATGCCAGGCCATTTATGGATGACCTCCCATGCCGTCATCGCAATGTAATGTCGCCCAGGTTCATTCTCTCTGCTACTTTCTTAGGTCAGCGCTATTGAAGGTGTGACCCCTGGCTTGTTCACTGGCAATCTGTGAGTTCTTCCCTATCAGCTCACAAAAAGATATGTGGTTAAATTAAGAAAATGATTTGGAAAATTTATGGGTACCTGACAGAGTAGATTTATGTCTATGAAGAGAATCTATTCAAAAGTAGGTTTACAATGCACATGCTTATATTTTATTTTATGAATAATAAAATTTATTATAATTTATGAAACATCAATTCACTACCAAGTGGAAATCACAAATTAAAAATGTAAAGAAAGTAAAGAATCTGGTCCTTCGCCATATATTCAACCCTCGACTATTATTTCATACCTTTTCTCTCAAATTTTAATACCTTATATTCTTTGCTCTATATGAGGGATTGTCCATAGGACTTCACATATGCTTAGAAAACAGGCTGTGAGCTATATCTCCATACTTTATTATCTATTACTGTTTTTAATTTCCTCTTTGCACAGGAAAAAAAAAAGAAAATTTATTTCATCACCAGAATAGCCACTGACATAGACCTGTACTTATAGTTTATTTTCTTTTAGTTTATTTTCTTTTCTGTTATTGTACTTGAGCATATTATAACTATCACTGCTAAGAAACAGTTCCATGGGATACTAGAACACCTTTGTTTTGTTATGCTGTAGCATTATTCCAGCAAGACACTTCCTTCTTGACTGTATCATCAATCTGTTATTTTTTTTTCTTTTTGAGACAGTGTCTTGCTATATAGATCTGACTGGCCTTGAACTCACAGCAGTCCTCTTATCCCCGCTTCCCTAAAGGCATGCACCACCATGCACAGCCTCAATTAATCATTTTATAAGATTTTCCTCTCTGTCAAGTTCATGTGATTCTATTTCTTCCCCATGACTATGTTTTAAAAATTCTTGACTTCATGTTATCTTTCCAGCTATAACTCTATTTATTTCTTCCCTCTCCTCCTATGTTATGATTATGGACTTTTCCATAAAAGAGGTATTTCACTTTATGACCAACAGTTCTTAGACTGATTCTGTCTTGATGACATTCTGATCAGGTTCTACAAGATGTGCATCCTAGATTATTTTTCTGGTCTCATTCTATTATCCTCCTCAATTACTCTGCTCTTAAAATGCTTCCTCGTTACTCCTCGAACATACAAATTTCTTGCAGCTTTACAACCTGATCATTTCCTCTTCTGCTGGGACTGGTTTTCTTTCTTATTCCTGCATTACTATCTCCATCTCTTCCTTACGGATTAAATCAGAGACCACCTTCTTTTTGAAAGTCTCCACATAACCATGTTGAAATTTAACGGACATGTTGTAGTTTATAAAGTATCCCCCAAAGACTCGTGTACTGAGGGCTTGCTACTCAGTGTATCAGTGCTCAGAGGTGAGGTTTAGAGAGGTGATTGGCTCAGGGAATGCTAACCTACTCAATGCACTAATCCACTGGTGAGGCATTGGCTCTCTCTGCTTCCTGACCTGCCCTCAGGGTGAGCACACTTCCTGGGCCGCGCCTTTCCACCATGGCGTTCCAATGGTGTTCTATCCCCGACCTCAGGTTCCAAGTGAAGGCACCAGTTAACTACAGAAGGAAAATTCTGGAATCCTGAGACAAATAAACATTTTCCCCCTTGAGATGTTTTCTCAAGTATAGGATTACATTGACACAACGCAGCCCATTACAACAGCCTTGCACAAAATGCTTTATCTTCCTATCAAATTGTTTTCCATAAAAATCTTTACCTTCATTCACACTATGAAATTCTACACGTTGTTCTAGTGTTCTTAATCCTTGTTATCTCCATCCTTTCCTATATGAGTATAAGGTCCACCAGGCAAGAATCATTTGTCCTATCAATTGCATGTATATCTGCTAAGTGAACGAAACAGTTACATACCTAAACATGATGAACATTCTGTAACAAAACTTAACTGTAAGCATCATATATAAAAAGCAAATTCACTGCTTTTAAAATCAGGAGTTAAATGAGAATGTTTGTTGTCACTTCACAAGTAATATTACACTATTTTTTCTAACTACTTTAGTGAGTACCCAAATAGTATTGTAAATATAGGAAAAGAATAGAGAAAACTATATTTATGTGAACTATAAGATGGTTGAAGTTAATAAATGAGGCTTGAGAATATGATAATTTTGTAAAGTTGGTAATTTCCTGTATGCTAAAAATAGAAATGGAAATAAAAACATAGCCAGTGGTGCCTCAACTACAGAAAATAATATATTTAATTAACAAATAACAATACTTGCATAAAAAACAGAATAAAATAAGCCCCACATGCATTTTTTAGTTTTTTTTCTTTTCTTTTTCTTTTGAAAAATTTGAAATAATCTCTCAATGATTGCAGAGAAACAATCGTGAAGTATACATGTTTTCCAACTTAATATGCTTATTTAATGGAATTACAATAAAAATTTAAATGAGGACTTTATGAGTATTTGAAGTTCAGAATAGTAAAGATATGTAAGAAAGTATAGAAATCCTTTGAAAAGTTCACTGAGGAAGAAAGTATGGCACAGAAATTTATGCACCTGCAGAAGCTGTACTCAAAACTACACGTGGAAGCATTTAATTGTATAAAATGCATTCACATTAAACCAAAACAGCTGGTCTGGGGATAAAACCAGAATAATTCAAGAAGAAAACAAATAAGAGTTTGAAATTGAATATGAATCTAAAATATATTGCTTTACTTTATATCTAGAAAAGACACAAAATTTAACTAGAAACACTTTCATAATCAAGGAGATAGCTGAATAAAATAAACACAAGAATTAGTATGCTAAAAGCAACATTCTTTCAATATAGCAAGAACAAAGAATTCAGAAATGCATTATATACAATAACAGGAAAATGATCAAAGAAATGTAAATGATCTTTTTTTTAAGGAAGAAAAAGCTCATTTCAAAGTGCATAGAAAACTGAACACTGAATTCATATAAACAATTTTGCAAATAATTATTTTAGTTTTTTATTATTGTAGATTTGACTTAGTTTCAATACTTTTTTTTTAAGTTTTAGTGGCTACAGAAAGTGATCAGATTTTTGAAAGGTCATAAAAATGTTAGAAAAATGGAACTATTAAAATCGGATATTTGTATGGCATAAGGTTTATTTTTATTTTAAAACAAAGTGGATGATTATTAAAACTAGGACTGGTCGTATATCTCAGTGGTGAATTGCTTATCTACAATGTATAAGGCCATAGGTTCAAAACACAAAACTGAAAAAAAAAATAACAAAAAGACAACTTGGAAAATATTTGCAGCACATACATACAACAAGCAGCTAATTCCTTTAATACACTGTCAATAACAATTTATTAGAATAAATTTAAATAATAAAATTTATAAATGGGCAAATCAAGTGCTGTTAAACACAAAAACCTCCACAACCAATTCATAATAGGGGAAATTAAAATTATGTTTATTTATTATATTTAAATATTACTCATATTAAGATAATGAAGATTAAATCATTAACAAAGGGACTTCACAGGAATATAGGTAAAATACATTCTCATACAACCATTGTAAAATTCCGATTGCTCAAATATCTCGAAAAGACTATTTGGAAATTTACATTAACATTAAATATATGTAAAACTTATGTTACCATTTTCACTCCTAGAAATTTATCTGGTATAATTGTAATTATTTTTTGAAATGATATATGTAAGTAATTATTTGAAGTGGCACTGGCTACAATGGCAAAATCTAGAAACAATCTAATAATCCACCAGTAGAATATTGTTAGGTAAAAGTATACTCCTTCAATGGAACTTTGTAGTGATATTGAGATGTAAGGTTTTGTGTGTACTGAAAAAGAATGATTTTATGATGGAGAATTCGTAACCATTCATTTTATTAACAATATGAAATCATGTCTGAAAGTATGAACAGCATACTATTAAATGTGTTTGAAAAATTATATTTGCATAATTTTCTTGTACTTGTGTGAGTTTGTTCTGTTTAGGATTATCTCTACATTTCAGTCATTTTTGATACTGTTGGCATTTCATTTTTATTTTAATTGGAAATTACCTTAATAGATGGTACTGTCAAAATTCCAGTTCAGGAAAATAAATATAAATTATTTTGTTTGTGTGTGTATGTGTGTGTGTGTGTGTGTGTGTGTGTAAGGTTTTTTTTGTTGTTGTTGCTGTTGGTCTTTTTGAGACAAAGGTTTCCCTATGCAGTTCAAGCTGGCCTTGAGCTCACTTTGTAGGCCTCGAACTCAGAAGGACCCTCCAAACTGAGCCACTCAAGTGCTGGGATTACAAGCATGCACTACTACACCCGGCAAATATTTTCATATTATATATAAGAAAAAAATAACATTAAAAACTAAAACTAATATTTTAAAATTATGAAAGCATATCCATATCTGAGATGGGCTGATATTTCTGGAGTCCATTAAAATCTATACAACAGGACATATTTTCCTACACTTTGTCCTCATTGATAGGGAGAAAACAAAATTAAGTTGTAGCAAGAAGCTACAACTGGCTAAATTAAAACATTTTATACAGTATGGAGATGTGCCTCTCATGAATTCAGCAAGCTTTTACACTGCTGTTACCGAACATGAGATGTTCAACTTAGATAAAGCCTAATAACATAACGTTATGAAAATTCAATATAGTTTTACTACAAGGAATATAAATTCCAGAACAAAGGCACAAGTATATTATAATATTGCCACAAAGATTAAAAACAGCCTGGGCGGGGGATATAGCCAGAGGCAGGGCACCTGCCTGGCAAGTGCAACGTCCCGAGTTTGACTCCTGATACCAAGAGGAAATAAATAAATAATAATGTAAAATGAACCAGACATCCAAGTATAGTGGTGCATACCTGTAATCCCAGGACTTGGGAAGCTGAGGCAGGAGGGTCATCACAAATTCGAGGCTAGCCTGGGCTACAGAGTGAGCTCAAGTTCAGCCTGAATTGCATAGTGAGACCCTGCCTCAAAAATAACTAAATAAAACAATAAATAAATAAAAACAATCTGATTTTCCTTTTTATTTTGTAGAAATGGTAAAATATTATCCCACAATTGAAGAAAGTGGTTTTTATAATATATGTACATGAAATAGAAATGTAATACTAAATAAAATATTATTATAATTAAATATAAACATAATATATATTTGATATTTGAACATAAACATACTGTGTGTTGTGTGTATGTGTGCTTAGTATATGTTATGCAAATTAGTTAATTCCTATATTTGAGATTTAAAAAACAAGGAAGAAGCATATTTTTAAAAATATATATCTTTCTACTGTAGTCTTGTGACACTGAAATATTTATTTACATTTTTCATTGAAAAAAGTGTAAAATAATGAAACAAATACTGGACTAAAATTGATATTTACTGGTTATAAATTCTATTGTCTTCTGAGGATAGGGAAGTCATTTGAAATATTTTCTTACATCAAGGACATAGGCTTTTATATTTTTAGACCTCCTGGAAAAATCAAAGATGGATCTCTAAGAACTTTCAAAATGTAAGTATATTGTTGAAACATGAAGTATAATTCTTCTTACACAATCAAAAATGATTCGGTGTTTCATAACAAAGTCTCTCCACATGTTTTGTGAGATGAATAATACACCCTGGTGTGATTTTATACCACTAATATTTTTCTACAGTACCCATTATAACTTACAGTATTTGCTGGTCCTACTGTCGCTTTATGTAACATCAACTTTGAACTCCACTGATCATATCGATCCAGAAAGAAGGGACACATGAGGGTCAGCTGGCCCCCAAGGAAAAACGCAAAATGCTTTGAGACAGAAAAAAAACCATATTTAAAATTATTCTTTTTAAACTCTCCTGCATGTTATTTGCAAATGAAACATCTTTAATTATACCAACAGTTATCATGGCTACCTGTAATTTCTCTGTCTTCATGGCTTTGTGTGATGTTTGATGTATGATTAATGGCATTGTTTTAATTTTCTCTTCTGTTTATATCTGCTTAAAATATTCCAGTAAGCAGCTTTCAGCAACTTGAAAAATATTTCATTATGAGAAAATTTATTAATGGGTAATATTTTTCAACTCTTTTGTGTTATTTTTCTGTAAAACAAAGATAATACCTGTTTTATGAGATTATTGTGAAGGTTAAAAACTAGTAGCTATGAAGCAGATAGAGCTCAGGGACATAATAGGCACTCTAGGTTTCTCTTTCTGATTGTTCACACCTAAGCCGTTAATATCCTACCATAAACAGGACAGTATCCTGTCCTTTTTCATGTGCTTTGCATTAATAGTAAATTATTGGAAGGATAGATAATTTCAACAGTCTCCTTGGCTTGAACTATAATCTGTGTTCCTGTTTTCAAAATCCCAAGGTTTTCTTTTATCTTTCCTAAGATCTAGACCAGTAGGTTTGCTTTATACTAGTGCATTCCACTTAGATACCTCAAGGATGTCAGAGACTGATTTGTAATAGAATATGCACTACTTCCTCAAATGCACGTGTGCACACATACACACACACACACACACACACACACAAGACTATCAATCTCACTTTTACTTCCTAAGTGATTGACACCACAATCCACTGAGTCACTTAAAGGAGAAATGTGAGAGTTTCACTTTGGTCCTTTCCCCTGTTCACCCAACATACATCCAATCCTCTTGTCCTATAGCTTTGCTGCCTTAAAACCATTCAATCTCCTATTCTGCTCCTACACTGACCTCTCTTCTCCATCTCAGAGGGAATATCCCTGCAGGTTCCAGCCAGGTCCTTCTGCTTCAGGACTTTGCCATAAAGAGAATTTACCAAATTCCGTCATAAGAATTTTTAAATGAGATCTGGTTGTGCGCTTTTCCATCTACATGCGTTTGATAGCAATTCTCACTAGGTGAAACCCATCCGCTCACCTGTCATAAAGGATTCTTCACTAGTTAGCTCTGCTTTCCCGCCTACTGTGCTTTTCTTGCCAGTTTCTCTCTTGACTGTCCTGCTTTGGCGATATCGGACCGCCTGACGTTCCCTCAAGCCTCTATCACTTGCGTCCCCTGCTTTACTTCGGTGTCTTTGCCCTCCTCTCTTTCCCTTTGTGTGTTTTCAGCCCACACTTCCATTTCTATGCACTTGCACTGAACAGCCCACGCCTATGCACTCCATCCAGCCGCCTTGTGTCTATGAACTCACAGTTCTCTGTCTCTGAGTGAATAAAACTTATTCACTGCAATCACAAGTTTCCTTAGGGGGTTTACCAGGCCCAGTTTCAATTCAATAAACTGAATAGAAAAAGAAGTTTCTAAATAAAGCCCATAGTACATTGCAAACAGAATGAAGTACAGTACAAATCATTATTTACCTTTAGGAAATTAAGTTATCATATGATAATCATTAGTAAAAAGCAAGAAAGTATGTGAGAAACTTTTACTATAAATCTCTCGTCAGCCAAAATCACTCTACATATTTCCACATTAATATTCTTTAAAGTATTTATATTATTCTGTTAATTATATTTACTGCCATGTCATAGCTATACATGTTTGGTACATAAAGAAAATAATATTTCAGTGTTTCTAGGGCATACGTGTTTTCTCCTGTAGTGTGTTCAAGTTTGTAATTAGAATTTTTAAAATTAAAGTACAAAAATTGTCACCACACATCGCTGTGGTATGATGCATTTACTTCTTTTGAAAGATACCAAGAAGGGGAATAGCTGGGTCAAGTGGAACCTCTAGTTTTAGTTTCTTGAGGAATCTCTGCACTGATTTCCACAGTGGTTGCACCAGTCTACACTCCCTCCAAAAGTGAAAGTGAAGAAGGGTTCCTTTTTCCCCACAGCCCCACTAGCATTTGTTATTGGTTGATTGCTTCATGACAGCCCTTCTTTCTGGAGTGAGATGAAATCTCAGTGATCTACACACACCCATGATTACAGCAGCACAGATTGTAACAGTTCAATCTTGGAAACAATTGAAATGCCCATCAACCAATGAATGGCTAAAGATGTGATTTTTTTTTATACAAAGGAATATTACTCAGCTATAAAGAGGATAAACTTGAGACTTTTTCAGGTAAGTGGATTCACCTTGAGACCATACTCTTAAGTGAAATAAATTGGAAACACATGTATAAGTATTACATTGTTTCTGTGGTGTGAGGAAACCACCAAAAGAATTAAGCACTAAAATGTATAACAGATATAGTGAAAAAGGAAGAATATTTTCAAGTATGAAGGGAAACCAGGGAAGTGGTGAGGAAAAGGAAGGGAGAAGGAAAACAATGAGAAAATAAGGAAAAAATGGGGGACAAAGCTTTTGTACATAAGGATGGAAATTGGGCCTGAAAGGAGGGTAGAGGAAGGGGAAAAAAGAAGAATCAAACATAATATGTATGGGTACAAATTCCCTATGATGAATATGATCATTATGTATAGCTAAAATGGACCAATAAACTTAATTAAAGAAAATAATTTTCACCACATATACTTAAAAAAAGCATTTAATTCTCCAAACTGAAGTGAACCGAAGTTTGGATCAAATGCTCCCCTAATGTAGAAAGAGATGCTCTGTGTGTGTCTCTGTCAGTGTCAGATAAAGAGAGAGAAAGAGAGAGGGAGAGAAACAGAGACAGAGAATTTTTGAGAGAGATTAATAGTGAAAGAATGATATACAAACTATTACATGTGTTAGCAGAAATTTCTTACTTCTTATTCCACTTATTCATTAATATTACCCAAGATTCACCCTTAAAGAACGTGATGGAAATACATAGTTGCTTGCATACACAGTGGAAACAAGTACTGTAGAACACAATTGCATTTTGTCTGCATAGTGCAATTGTCCTTAAAATTTATTTCCTTCCAATATCTAACATAGGAAGACCAATGAAGAGTCATGAATGTTGTCATTATTTTATACATAACAGTGACTTGCAAAGAATGGATTTTCAGCAACAACTCAAAACTGGGAAGCAGAAGACATCAACAAGAACTACTCATACTGTCACAGAGAGAAAGAAATGAAAATCTCTTTTAGAAGTAACTAACAGACACACACACACAACACCACACACACCAGCTTGAACGAACCATAAGCTGAACTTCCCTTTACTCTTAAGTTTCCTCACTAAACTATCTAGTTTAATAAACTCCTTTTTAAAACTAGTGTCATGCAAATAAAATACCTGAGGCATATTACAAACACATGCAATTATTTTTCAGAGACATGATTTAATCACAAGTCTGTATAATAGTCTAGACTGTACTAGACACTTTGAGTTATCCCTGGCCATGTGCAGGTACTAAGTATATATTTGTGGTTCACATGTGGTGTTTCAGATCATTTTCCCAGACTGTGATGAGGCGGCATTTCCCCCACTGTCCATTGATGCATGCCCGGGGAATGCAAAGTAATTACCATAAGCAGAACATAATCAAGGCAGAAGATGTACTCAAAAAACCACAACAGAATCCACCCTACCTACATACAGAAGCCATTTCTGGATTGTGTTTTGTATGACTCATTATTACCATGCACAACTTCTGTAGTGAATAAGAGTGAACTATATTAATTATTAAGGATCAGGAGAAAATGAAGCACGGATGCAAGTATGGAGCCTCCCAATAAATTCAGGCAGGATTTCAGTAGGCACCCTTTGTAACTACAAAAGAACACAGGCTGTATGTGCGAGTCTCCACAAAGATCCATGCGTACTTTATCAACTTTCACAATGTATCTGTGTAGAGGTGTTGCCAGGAGTTCGAGAGAGGGTTAATTGGAATGTAGAATAAAACAGTTCACAGTAAGAATTCATGTCCTTAAGAATCTTCACACCTCTGTCTTGTATTGATTCACAAACTTCTGTGCTCATGTTTATTAGTAGACTGTTTCAAAGGCTGCAGATACAGATTTGAGGTCCCTAACTTGTGCAGTGATAATGAATTTCAGCAAACTAGGGATTAAGGTTTTCAAAACAGAAGGGTTTTCCTATCTTCTGTTCTCTCGTCTTAAAAGGGAGATTTATTTAAAATTAAGGCATTTTAAATTTCATTTACTGTTTCTACTTCATGCCAGGTATTAAACAAAGTGGAGTACTAATAAAATAACAAGAGAAAGCCAACCTAACCTCCAGGCAAACTAGTTAGGAAAATGAAGCTATCCACAAGTATGGACAAAGTAATAAATTTCAGAAATCACTGTTCATCTCCTCAAACTATAATAAAGGATGGGAAAGATATACAGTTCTAGGTTCACTACAGCAGAAACTCTATCAGAAACAAAATTAAAGGAATGGTATATGATATGAAGATGCAAATGTTCATTTAAATACATAAAATAAAAAGGAAATACATTTGTATCTACTGTTCAGTTCTACAGACATTTTTTCTCCAGCTATACCTAGAGAATATGAAACTGTAAAAATCCAAACTGTCAAAATAAAGATGCTAACAAAGTTTGCACCTTTAGATGATATGAAAAAATATCTACTATAAATATCAAACAAAAGCAGTTATAAAATCATATGAAATGAAAGTTGAAGAAGAATTTTTAGACAACACTTACAATTTCCCAGTCTTGGAGTATTTGCTCCATTGTCATAATTTTAAAGGCTTTGTTGACTTTAGTTTCCAAGACTAAAGCAAAAGGTCTAAGGGACATCAACCTAATAGACTTAGTAGTGGGAAATTAGGTTACGGTCAGAAACGGACAGGAGAGAAGTGGCCACAGCCCTGTAGGTTCTCAGAACTGCTGCGAATATGTCATCGTTCCTGGAATACTGTCCAGAGACAGTGGCATTTCCTGGACTTAAAAAGTCAACCAGTTTACCAGAATTCCTAATCCCTTGATAAAATTCTAAGCTGCACTTCTTACACACAAGATGTAAAGGCTTCCAGGAACTGTCTGCCTTGATATAGAAAATTAATAACCAAAAAGTCTACATACTGATGTTTTCAAATACATGTGCACTGTTGAATCCCTAAAATAAGTTAACACATGCATTAGCTCATATAATTATGATTTTTGGTAAAGACATAGTTTTTATCTGTCAATTAAAACTCTTAAAACTCATTTTATTATATATATATTTATATATAATGTTTATAAACTATATCTCAATAAATCTGAAAAAGATACATCTTTTAATCTAACAAAGTATTGAATAAGTGACTCAGATATAATAGTACTTTATGCCACAACCAAATGGAGCAATGTTTCTATATGAATCCAGTTTTCTTTTTATTTTTTCGTCATTTTGAGATAAGGTCTCACTATGTAGTTCAGGCTGGTCTTGAGCTCACTTTGTATCTCAAGCTGGCCTGGAACTCAGAGGTTCCTCCTGCCTCAGCCTCTCAAGTGCTGAGATTACAGGCATGTGCCACCATGCCCAGCTCTGATCCAGTTTTCATTTAAGAGCCTAGGCTTTTAAACACTTGACAGGAAAAATATTCAAAAGGATATTTAGTAGATGCATATTTTTTAACATTTTCTCTCTCTTTTCCTTCTTCTCCTCCCCCTCCTTCTCCCCTTTCTCTTCCTCTTCCTCCTCCTCCTTCTTTTTAATTTGAAAGACACAGTGCATGAGAAAGTACTTTGACTCATTCACTGAAGTCAGCACTACCCAGATTCCAAATGAGACAAATATGTTACAAAATGGACTACTGCATTTTAGGATTTTACATAAGCAACAATACAAGAACTCCACTCAAAGTTTAACCCATCAAATGTGATATATTAAAAAGCCTAATGTGTCCTGACAAAGTAGTGATCTTGATCTCAATAACACAGGGCTGGTTAAATATTAGATGTCAATCAATATCATTGTCCATATTAACAAGTGATTTTAACAGACCAAGAATCATTCTAAAAAAATTTAATGTCCAACACTGTCACAATTATCAGAAAACTACAAGCAGAGAGGAGCCTCTCCATCCAGGTAATGAAAATCTATGAAAAGGTGCAGTCCATGGACTTGCTGGAGGAAGGGAGAACGCTTTCCCTTTAAGAACAGCAACAAGATAAGACAGATACTCCTCCTCCAGTTCCACACAGTGCTATGGTTAGTGCTCCCCAGCAGGAAGGTTAACTAAAAGATGACTAGATTTAAAAGGAATAAGTGATTTTAAGAATGATCTAATTTTTTATACAAAAAGTCCAGTGTACTCTAAGACACTAGAATTAACACACTTCACAAGTTTAAAGGATAAAACAACAATATCTTTTGTATTTGCTATACAAACAAATATCAAATAAAAGCTGTAATGTAAAATAATACTCTTAAAATGTTATTAAAGCATGAAATGACTATGTAAAATATATGAAAATCCTACAAATAATAACAGCAAACACTGTAAAGAAGTGTTAAAATCAAATGAATGGGAGATATGCCTTGTGCATAGACTGGGATATGCAGTATTAAGATCTCTCTTTCTCCAAATTGATTAATGCAGGCAATACCCAGTAAGATGCCAGAACATTTCCTACAGCAATTGGAATTTGATTTTAAAATTCAAATGGAAACGTGAGAAATAGGAAAACCAATTCACAGCATTGAAATGAAAAAAAAACACAAAAATAGAGAAGTAGCTGAACCTGACTTTAAAAATTTGTACAAAGTGACAGTGATCAAATCATTATGTTATCATGATTAAAATAAGTTGATCAATACAACTGAATAAAGATTATAGAAATAAACCCAACCTCAATGAACAACTTATTTGTGTCGTAAGTGCAAAGACTGTGTGGTAGAGAAAGAAAGTTTCCTTAGCAAATGGTGCTGGAAAAATTATAAAATTATACATAATATATTTATCTTACATCCATTTCTTGTACTATTCCTTGTACCTTGTACACAATGGAACAATTAACTAAAGATGAATCATAAACTAAAATGAAAAGCTTCAAATTATATAATGGGATCAAACAAGATCTAGGTAAAAATATTTTCATAAAAAAGTGTAGGTTAAAATTGTTTAGACTTGATACCAAGAGCACAGTCTTTAAAAATGATCAGTTAGACTTCATCAAATATTACATTTTTATTTTTCACATGACATCATTAGAAGAATACAAATATATAGGAAGAGGAGTTGAACGAAGAGGAGGGGAATGGGAAAAGTCGTTCAATCATGTACTGGTACAAATTCCCTATGATGAATGTGACCATTAATACATTTGAAGTGTACCAATAAAAAGTCTTTTTGATAAAAAGGAAATTAACAAAATGTTCCACAGAATGGAAAAAATATAGGGCTTTTATTTGATAAAGGATATAGAATACATAAAAAGCTTTCAAAACTCATCAGTATGAAAAACAAAATATAACAGAAAAAGGACAAAAGATTTGAGCAGAGAATCCACCACAGATGATACATGGAAAGGAAGTACGTGATAAATTATTCCATATCACTGGTAACGGCCGGCCAACGCAAAATAACGGACAATAAGATATAGTGATGTTGTGATTGGAATAGATAAGTTAAAAAAGCTGACTTTTTAAAGCTGACTAGACCCCAGAAGTGATGGAGCATGCCTGAGGTCCCATCACTCTGAAAGGTCGAGACAGGAAAATCACAAATTTGAGACCATCATTGTCAGACTTGGAAGATTCTGCCTCAAAAAATAGGAAAGGCCTGGAAACATATTTTACTGTGAAAGTTCTATTTTCAGTCCCTTATACCATTAAAAAATTGACTAGACAAGTGTTGATAAATGTGTTGAAGAAATACAATTTTTACACATGACTAGTATGGAAAAATATATATACTATAAATATTATTTATAAAATAATATGAATTATAAATATTAGTTTTAAAATAAATATATATTATACTTAATATAGAATTATTTTTGTATAATATTTAATAATATATGATATATGATATATTTATATATACTATAAATTATAAGTATTATTTATAATATAAATATATTCTAAATATTATTTATAAAATAAATATATTATAAATATATAATATAAATACATATATATTTGCCTCATAATATGGCTTCTTTTTTTTGTTTGTTTGTTTTTTGTTTTTTTGTTTTTTTTCCGGTACCGGGAATCAAACTCATGACCTTGCGCTTGCCAGGCAAGCACTATGCCACTAAGCTAAATCCCCAGTCCCAATATGGCCTTTCTATTCACAGGTATTTACTCAAAAGAAAACAAAGTTGATAATTATATGAAGACTGGTACTCAAATGCTTATAGAATTCTCATTCTTGGCAACAAAGAAAAACCTAATTGTCTATCGACATGACATGAATAAATATTAACCTCTATGTGCAAAGTAAAACTGCTCAGAAATAAAAAGGGATAAACTATTGAGAAATATAATATGAATCTCAAGATTATTATTCTGAGTAATAGAAGCCATACCAAAAAAGAATATGCCATACAAATCTCTTTATATAAAGAAAACACAGGTTGACCCCAAGAGACCAAAAGAACAGATAATTTATTTCTTGGGGAAGAAAACGGGGAGGACACAGAACACAAGCCTGTTGGGGTAACATGTGTATGTTTACTTTCTTGATTGCAGTAATGGTTTCATTGCATATATCATCACCTACAAGTTTCAACTATGTCTTACTAATTGTATGTCAATTATATTATAATACAGTAGTTTTAAAATGTTTAGGTAGTGAAAGAATCATGCTAATGGGAATCTTATAAATATTCAATAATGTAAACTAGCTGCAATTATGGATTTGATGGTGTTTTTTCAAAACTCGTATGATGAAGTCCTTCACCTCCAATGTGACCATATTTTATTTTATAAAATTCACGTTTATTAAAGAGGTAACTAAAGTTAGATGACATTATATGAATGCGACTTTAATGCAGTAGTACTTGTGTCTGTACAAGTAAATGAGGACACAACAGAAATGCATGCAAGCATAGAGAAAGCCAGGTAAGCACTCAAAGAAGGAACCATAGCAAGCTGAGCAGAGAGAACTAAGAAAAGCAAACCCACTGGCTCCTTGAACTTGGACTTCCTCTGTCCAAAACTGTAGGAAAATTAATATGTGTTGCTTAAACTAAGAGTCTTAGGTCTTGGGTTATGGCAGATTTGCAGACTGACAGAGATAACTGAAAAATGTGAAGAAGCCATAGTCTGATCTACTCCTTGAGCAAAGCACTTATATAAAATAAAATTTATCATCATGTACACTAATTGCAAATGAGCATTAATATAAACCTCACACAGTACTCATGCATTCTCCACAATAAAGGAAAACTTTTTATCCTCAATTGTGCCTGCTCTTCAAGGTAGAAAGAAGGAGATGACCAATCTCTGTCATGGAATTTCTTGCTATATTGGCAATCTCTGAACTATGGATAAGAAATTAACAATTGCAAATATGTAACAGATGAGATGTACATTTTTATTTTAAAGAGAAAAAATAAAATTCACACTAAGACAGAGTTTCAAAACAGGTTAGTAGAAGAGTCACAATGGTTAACACATTGTATATTGTCTACATAGTGGTTAGTCAAAGTAAAAGATATAAGCATGAAATCTCTTCCAAACAGTATTAGCACAAAGCTTTCCTTTCAATGAACTCAGAGAAACTAGCCTTATAACTTTTAACTAAATATCTGTGTGTGTGTATGTGTATATATATATATATATATAACTTCTTTTTCCCTTTCTTTCTCCTTTCCTCCATCTCAGTTTCTCTTTCTTTTGAACAGTTTCTTCCCAATTCACAATATTTGTACATTTTGGATCTTATTTACTCATTCAGTTTCTCATACTAGTAAGACAATATAAAATTTATACATGTGGGTGTGATTTATTTCACTTATGAGTATGGTCTCAAGTTGCACCTATTTACCTATAAAAGTCTCAAGTTTATCCTTCTTTATGGAGAGTAGTACTCTGTTATATAAAAAAAGCATACTTTTTTATCCATTTCTTGGTTGATAGGTATTTCGGTTGTTCAAAGATGTAGCTATTACAAATTATGCTGCTACAAACATGGGTGCACATATATCATGGTGGTATGATGTTTTTAATTCTTCTGGGAAGATACCCAGAAAGGAAATAGATGGGTTGAATGGAACCTCTAATCCTAGTTTTTTAAGGAATCTCCACACTGATTTCCACAGTGGTTGCACCATTCTCATAAACAGTGGACAAGGGTTCCTTTTTCCCCACAGCCTTACCAGCTTTGGCTATTGCTTGATTTCTTGATAATAGCCATTCTTTCTGGAGCAACACAGAGTTTCACTGTTGTTTTAGATTGCATTTCTTGAATAACCAATGATGCTGAATATTTTTTCATGCATTTATTTACCATTTGTATTTCTTCATTTAAGAAATGTATATTCATCTCAGCTGCCCATTTTTGGATTGGGTCTTTGAATTTGGGGGCTCTGATTTTTGTCAGTTCTTTATATGTTCCAGATATAAGTCCTTTGTCTGAGGAAGAATCTGGCTATAACTTTTCCCCATGCCATGGGTTATCTTTTTACTCTGTTGGTGATTCCTTTCGCTGTGCAAAAGCTTTTTAATAGGGTATTAAAATTTGTAGTATTTCCTGCGCTGTCTGGTTTTTGATCAAGAAGTTTCTGCCTTCACCTATGTCTTCAAGATTTCTACCTATTTTCTCTTCCAATAAATTTAGTATTTTTTTAATATTTAGATCTTTGATCAATTTTGATTTTAGTGTAGTACATGGTGACAGACATGGGTATAGTTTTAGTCTTTGCTATGTGGAGAGCCAGTTTTTTCAGCACCATTTATTAATGTGACTATCTTCCTTCAAATGAAGATGTACTTTTAAAATGCATTAATTAAACTTTACAAACATTTTATTCTTTGTTAATGTGTACAGAATAATGATAAGAATCTCAGTTTATGTAATGAACTGGATTAAAGTTATTCCTGGGATGAGCTAGGCATTAAGAATAATTTCATCTTTTTAATCTTGATCTTATAGTATACTGAAATATTAACAAATTCATACTTCACCTATAAAGAATTTTCACTTTTTAAAAGGCATGTATTATTTTAATTGTCCTAAATTTGTGAAATAAATAAAATTGTTTCCATAAAACTTTTAAGACATCAAGAATCCAAAAACAGGTTTAGCTAAATGGAATTATAATAGTTTAGATCTTTTTAAAGGACTTACTTATTTGAACTTTATTTAATACAATAAATCTTTTGGACTCAGTCCACTATATTGCATTGGCAAATTCTAAACTTTTCCAGCGTTTCATTACCAATGTTGATTGGGTTACTATGCAATCTCGACATAAATTTAATGACTCTATTCCTAATTAATTTAAAGGCTTTGGAATGAATATTATATTTAGTGAATTAAGAAATAATCTTCAATTATGGGACAGTTTCTAAGGATATTGAAATTCATAGAGAAAAAGATGAAGTGAACAGTCACTAAGAATAGTTTTTTCATTCAGTGAAAAACATAATGCTTTCTTTTGTAAAGTGCTAGTGAGAATGTAGCACACACCGTCCTGCACTGGCTGGTAAACTTTCAATTTGGAAATGTCCTAATAGCCCCTCCCATGTTCTTAACAATCTGTGTAAGCATTGTCCAAATCTTCATGAGTTGTACATTCTATTTCCCACTTGGAGATTCACTGTCCTCATTTCTAAATTGCTCACTACAATAGTTCCAGAAGAGCCACACAATTTTATTTTCATGTAGTTTCTTTTCACTCAAACTTTCTAAAGGACTGTACCATAATATTTAGATTAAAAAGTGGTACTTTGCAAGAAACAAATGTATGATAACATTAGAATAAGACTGTACAAGATGTTCTAAATTATGAGTAAGAATGCACGTTCCAGTGGAAATACGGTTTTTGGTTTACTTTGATTTTGCTGCCATGGAAAGATCCCTTGTAACAGTAGGTGAATCCAGCAGTCCTTTCATCCAAAACAGAGAACTTTCATAAAAAGAAAAAAAGACTGTTGCTACAAGTTCTGGAAGACTAAGATATTAATTGAGGAATAAATTGTATTGATAAGGAAATTTTAATTTTGGATAAATTTATATTCTAAATGGCTATTAAGAAATTCTAATTTCCTTCTCAATGTACAAGACTGTATGTGCATAATCTGCACTACAGCTGAATTTGTGCCTTGTGAGGTATTCTTCACACTTGTCCTAATGAACTAAAGTCAAATGAATACATGGGAAATTTTAATGTAATTTATAAAACAGTAATTATCAAAAAAATTGAAGATCTTGATTTTATCAAAAATATGACAGTAATATTGACCTTCTCTATAAAATAGTAAGGAAAAACAATAGATACCAAATTCTTTTACTCTACTCATTTTTATGTTAGTGTACAGTTTTATTTTTGTATAAGTTAGCAATGATGGCCTTTCCAGAAATATCGTGCTTAGAAGTCATTTAACTTATTGTGACATGCCAACTCTTAAGGGAGAGAGGCTGCCTTTGTTATGTAGAGAGCAACAGTATAAATTTCTATTCGGAACTGATCCTCTGCCTGTCCATGACTTAGGCTCAGGTAACAAGTAGTGTCAGCACTGTTGGGCTGGCCAGAAAGAGGGGTTTACTTGGGGATTTAAGAAAAACAGAATAAGCTTAGGTAGAGCTAAACTTTGTCTTATCCTGAGAATTCAGTAACTGAGAAAGACAATGAAAACCTTTATTACCTCAAAGGATGAAAAATATGTTTATCACTGAAGACCTCAGAAAGCCTCCAGAGAGACACATACTCTGTAATGGGTCTAGTTCTTTTGAACCTAAAATGGGGTCTTTATGTATTAATCATCACCTCTTCTACTATCACAACTAATAGAAAATAAATGGGAAAAATCAAATTAATAACACTGAGTTAAACATGTCAAAGCAAATTTATTTGAACAAATTCATATGCTTTTAACAAAATCTATGCACAAATAGCACCTGAAAAGTAATGAATATTTTCTATCTGAAGTGGAGGTACCATGGCTTGGAAGATATATATATATATCTCATGAAATAAACATACCTGACAATTTCAAGAGCTTCACAGCATGAGAAAACTATAAACATCTGTTTTCACTGTCAAGCACAAGAACTCGCAACTTTTAAAATCCAGACACACTCTATCCAGTCAGAATTGTCAAGTCCCATATAATAAATACTTTTTATTCTGGGATCCAGTAGCTGTGAATATAAGGCTCTTTGCATTATGCTTTTTTGAAAGAAAAAAAGTAACCTTTACTCAACAACCATAAATTATCTATGAATTTCATTTTACAAGCTCGAAGAAATCTTTGTGATGTATAGACTCAAGGCAAGTTTTATAGGGTATTTCAAAAAATTACCAGATACTGGGTGTAAAACCTAATTCCCACATCAAATGAAAAACACTACAAATTTCCTAACCTGCAGATACCACATAACATAAAATTTTTAAAAAGATAAAATAGAGGTTGACATTTCTCACTTTCTAGTAACTCTGAAAGCTGGACTTTAGTCACATCAACATTTTGCTAACTTACAATTTCTTTAACGGTAAAATGAGGAAAATTTTACTTCATAATCTCCTTGTGAGGACCTTCTAAATTTAAGGGGTTTAATACAAAAGGTGATAAATTAATTTACTTATTAACATAAAAATAATTTTAACTGAGCCTCAGGTACTACCTCTTTCTTTGATGTTTGCTCCATGAAGTTTCAAGTACTCCTAGTAGTCTGATGGCATTTAATGCACATATAACACTACAAATCCTTTGATGTACCTATAATGTATTCTTGGAACTAGGAAGCAGGTGTTGTTAATTTAAACTTCAAACCAGAGCATCAGTCGTACCTTGAACACTTTAATGAGGGACAACGTGTACTGTTACATAATCTGACTCTTGATCTCTCTTTTTATAAGAAAATCATAACTCTTTCTAAGTTTTTCTTATATTTTCCATATGCTTCTCAGAGTGAGTATTAATAAAGGAGAATACTACAGCACACCTGACACTTCAAAGATTCTTAAGGATTCCTTATGTATTTGTGCAATATAGTATGACCTCTCCTAAGAAGAGAAAAATGAAATGGTCCACTAGTAGTTTCTTGCAGCTAAACATAATTATATGCATAATTTAGCATGGATTAGCATGCTAAATTAAATTAGTACATTTTTATATAAAATCTAAATTTTCAGTTATGCTCTAGAAGATAGAAATTTTAGCTGCAAACTTTTGGTGAGCTAGTGAGTTAATGCAATAGAACAGTTTTCTTCTATTTGAAGTGAATTTTTCATAGGACTTTTCTGTTTTCTCTTCTCTACCACTTCATGTTTTTTCCTTCACCTCTGTTCATATGGCTGTAAGTAGTTTTATTCTTATGAACTGGGCTACATCTATATGTGTTCATTTTACATATACATATTTTATGTAGCATGTGTGTGCTTGCATATGATTTATCAAACATTCATTGCAATGGAGTTCTGAACTTTGAGAGTATTTTCATTGAAGACACGAGTAATTTTACTACTAAGAAAATCAGTGGTCAATAGAAGCATAAATCTTGATAAACACAAAGCTTGTGTACTTTCTTTTAACATTCATTGCTTTTCAATTTCTAAGTTTAACTATTAATAGAATTATCTAGAAAAATCTTTTTCTGTTTCTTCCCAGAAAGACAGCCACATATTTGTTATATGAAAGTGAAAATGCCTCAACAGATATTAAATTAGTGTTCACTTTACAGAGAGAAAAAAAAAACAATAAAAGGATACTGAATTCAAAACAAGATGATAAGAAATTAAGTGCTTATTACATTGCACATTATTATATTCAAAGTAGTTGCTCAGATTACCAGATATAGGTATGCAAAATTAATCAAACAATATAAGCAGTACCTGTTATAAATTTCTTCAAAATAGAAATACCACAAAAAAATTTTGGAAGTATTTAATTGTAAAAACATCATTTAGATTATTTCCTTATAGATAAGTGGAAAATATATACTATACAAGATGAGTTTGCTAATGAATGTGTTTCTGGGTCTACTTAAAAAATATTTGACCTTTCATAATAGCTTTACCTTCAGACAAAATAGTTTTAAAAATCATTCAGCCTTTCTAAAGAACAGAAGAAAATGAAATCTGCATGAAGAAAAATATTTTGGAAAATGTAATTGCTTCATTTCTAAGTGATAAAATAAATTACATATTCAGGTCATTGGCTAGATGGTTGTTCCAATGTGTTCAGGAATACCCCAGTAAGAAAGTTTATAAACATTATGGAATGGATATGGACACCAAATAATAAGTTTTTCCTAAAATAATGTAGGAGTAGCTTTTATTGATTATCTTAAGGCATTGTTTATAAAGCTTCAAAAACTTGGATAATCATAACAGCAATCTATTATTGGAAATACATTAATTATCTTCCAAATTTTTAAACTTCTTTATCCTCACTTCCACATTTTAGTTCACTGTCAAAGAACCTTGGCTTCATCTCACAAATTGTCTCACTGATGGCTTTTCTAGATATTCAGGCCAAACATTAATGATTAGACTAATTTGAGCAGTTGAATTCCTAACTTGTTTGCAAACAGTGACTTGGTTTTAGTTCTTGAAGCACTGTAATCCCTTGCACAGATAATAGCTTCCTGTGAGGCTATCAACATGGTAAGTTTCAGCATAAAATTATCCATTAACTGTTATTAGCATTTTTAGCAACTCCACCATATATTTTATAGGGCTAATGTTCTAAGAAGTTGTTTAATATTTATTATCAAGATATTGAGAGCCAATTTTTATGTTATCGTACTGAATTTTAGCTAAGACTCAAGACAAATAAATGGAGCTTTGAGTCAGTTGAGTGATTTAAATATTTAACTATACTGGGTTAAGTTTTAATACTGAAAGACAAAAGAAAGTTATAATATCTGCCTGTAATGTAGGTAAGATATAGGGAAACTATATATCAGTAGACTTGAGTAAAAGTAGTCCTTAGAAAAAAAACGAAAATTTTCTACATAATTAACCCACTTAGGTGAATTTTCAGTGAACTGGTTACCAATCCATTATTCCATCTTATCTTCAATTCTAACATGTGAAATAGGCCAGCCAGGAATTTTAAAACGTATTTTAGAAATTAAAGTGAAAATAATCATTTTCTCAAGAGATGCTTGCTCCCTCTCCTATATTTTGGCTTAAGAATTTGATGAATAGAGATCAGCAACTGACAACACCAAGAAACAAACTCACTAATACATTTTTATCATCCTTGCAAACATCATTCTTCCCAAATTCAGATGAGAGAAGTGAGAGAAGATCGTCTGATGTTTTACCTCCATCCCTTCACTGGGCCTCTTTTATCTTTGTATGACTGAATCCCCTGTTTACATAGGGACAGCATCAAGCATCAGGACTTTACAGATGACTTCTAGGACCACAGAATCACCTCTCTTCATCATGCTATTATTTTCTCATTGCCATGGTTTTCTTCCTTCCCAGTACACTACTCTTGATTTTTTTTTCCGTGCATTTTTTGCTAGGATGCTTTTTCTTAATGCCCTATTAAGACAGACAGTTTTGGGGACTTGTGTACTGATAAGTTCTTGCATGTTGAACAGTGTGTGGAACACACAATTTCTCACAGTTTCTAGGCAAGTGACTTGAGGTTGAGTTCATCTCACCCTTGTGCCATTCATCAGAAGTTACTGTTTTCACTTGATTTGCAAGTTCAAATTAAAGCTTGCATTAGAAAATTCTTTGCTCAACCTCTTGAGCTCAGTTTTCTGAAATTTCCCACAGTATGCTTTTCCCCATGACAAAGATGACATCAAAATCTCTCTCACAGTCTCACCTTCAAAAATCTTTTCTTTCCAAGCTCTTTTCTTTGAGGAAAATACAATTCAGTTTTGTTTAGAAGTTAAGTGAGTTGCTTTGGGGTGACGTAGATGGCAACTACAAGATTCTAATCCAGAGCCAGGTCTTCTGTTTCTCTAATGTGCTTCACTCAATATTGTAAAGGTTTTCTAGTCAGTGCTTAGTGTGAATATAATCTCCTGGAGAAGTTGAGGGTTTTATAGTGCTTCCCCTCTATTACACAGATCTCCGTTACTCTGGGACTTTACATCAAAAATGTTGATTTTTTTTTATCTGTCTAGTCCCATGTTCCTGAAAGGGAAATGAAATAAAATTCAACTGTATCTTACAGTAAATAGGACTCAAGACTCATCCTTAGATATCAAGAAGAAAAACCTCATTTCTATTTCACACAAAGATGTGAAGTAAAGGCTGGGTTTAACTCAATAGTTGATCACTTGCCTAGCTTAGGAGAGGTCCTCCATTTAGTTGCCTATAACTACATTATCTAAAGTCACATGAGTGATAGTTTATAGACAGGGTTTGGGCCAAGATACTATTTCAGTATAAGTTTGGAAAATATAGGCCCATAGATGGGAAAGTAACCTGATATCTACAAAATAACAAATGAGCGTGTTTCATCATCAAGAAAAATGAAAGGATTTTAATATTTCCTATTAGCTATCTTTTATTATGAGGAGGTTGTACTTTACATCTAAGCTAAATTTTTCTAGTTATAATTAAAATCTATTTCTTGTTGGAATGAGTAACAGCTGGTCACTTTATAACCATATACTTCATGACCCTTCGTATGCTTGAAGATCATTATTAAGTTAGCCTTCAGCCTTCTATGAGGCGACAGGCCCTATAAAAGCACCATCAGGCACAAAAATCATTAGAAGCACCACAAGGCACATCATTAAAGCCACCATCTGGCATAACTGGAAATGTCAGCAAATATGGAGCACACACTGATGGGCGTACTACTGTTTATGCCTTTTAACTGGTCAGCAGTGTTAATTATAATCACATCTTCATTGTAGGATTTTATAGCTTATATGGCCAAATGAACATACACTCGATTAACTAACTACTGACTAAATGGAAAATGGTTCTTAGGCTAATGTTTCCAAAAGCTATTAGTACATTTTTCTGTTGACTAATACCTCCACAATCATTGAGTGCTAGGCAAATGGGGTTAAATGGCTCTGTCTCAAAGAAGAACTCATGCTCTGTTCTAATTTATCCTATATAAGTGATTTATTTATTTACCTCTTTAAAAATTAAGGAAGTAACTTTTTGCTTCAGAGTATCATTGTTCTATTTTAATATAGACTACTGAGTTTGTATAAAGCAATGGTAATGTAGCTCATTCCAAACTCTGTTTATTCAAAAACATTTGCCAATGAAATTATAATCAAGTGAAATAGTTATTATAAATGTATATTATAAACATACAGTAAGAATTTAAAAAATATATTTTAAAAATTAGCATGTCTTGAATTTGGAGTTTTGCACTATTGAGAAATTAAAGTCACTCTCTTTAATTCACGGGTTCCAAATCTGTGTATTCAATGAACAGAAGATTGAAAACATTGGAAAAAATGCATTTCTACTGAAACTGTACAAACTATTTTTCTAGTTTATAATTCATTACCAATTCATTTATATAATGATTTTTATAAGATTTATATTATATTGGATAATGTAAGTAATGTAGAGAACATTTAAAGTCTATAGACTCGCATGCATGATTTATATGAAAAATACTAGTTGTTTCATATAAGGAAACTTTAGCATTTTGATGTTCACAGGTACTCCTGAAGCCAATCACTTGCAATTACCAAGGGGTGAACTGTATATCAGATAAGTTGAAGTGCACTGTGTGAAAGATATATGTTACAGAAAAAAATTTAGCCCCAAAATGATATATTTCATTCAGATATTTAGTGTATACTGTATATATTGTTTTAATAAGTGATTTATTAAGGTGCTTAAAACTGAAGTAAATGTAGCTGTGTAGGTTGGCTAAAATAATTATCATAAAATATTGCTTTACTTTTAAATAAAACTCTTCCCTTTTAATTAAATGTTTTATTTTGGCATTGGGAGTTTGTTCTCTTCTACTTAAAATATCTGTGCTATGAGATTTACTGCTATTTCATTTTCCTAGATTATTTTTGTTGCTCATTAGTTTTTCTGTTCCCTTTGTTTTTCTCTCTGCCTGGTTCATTTTCTTGCTCAGAGGCCTTGATAGGCCTTTATATACATTCTCATATTATAATCATTTTTTTCCTTTTCGCTAGGCTTGTGGAAAATCTATTTTTCTTAAATACAGTAGAAGCACATTAAGTTTAAATAATAAATAGAAAAGCAGAATTAAGTTTAAATAATAAATAAAAAAGCAGATCTTAGTATAAATCTGTATTAATATGTTACATATTTGTGAATATTAAGTGATTTTTTTTTAGTTTCTCTACAGTATTTTCTGTAGTTGAAAAGCAATATATACGAGGTTACCCTAAAAATTTTCACAGAGACTACTATACAGAAGTATCTCTGTTTCTTTCTCTATAAAGGTGAGGTAAAAGTGAATAAAGATATTTGGACTATCCTTGTCTTATTGAAGAGCATAGAATAAATGCAAATAATGAGAATGTAAGCTCTCACCTATGTAAGTGTGAGTAGTAACATATGCAACCTTATGCATCATAATTGAGTCTGTGTGTCCTCCATTATTTGGTGGAAAAATAATATCCACAATATAGAAGCCTTTCCCCCATTAGTGTTGATACAGCTACTCTCTTTCTGCTGTTTAGTACTTAAAAAGAGTGGGGTCACTTGAACATGCAAACAGAAGCAAAAGGTAAAATGAAAGGTATGTCGGTCGGTTTCCATGTTCCAGCCTCTGTTCCCCCCAGTGCTGCTCTAATGAGTCCCCTCTTCTCTCCTGCTCTTTGTTCCTGGAATATGGTCTTGGTAGACTGCATCCCTGCGCACACTTCCCAGCTAGCTTCTGGCTGAATTCAGCTAATGAGTGTCAGCACTGGGAGCTCTCAAGACTGAGAGTGAAGTTTTTCTTCCCTGGTCCTTTTCTGCTCGGTGACACGTTTTCTGGTGGATGTTACATTCCCCTAAGATTATAGCAAATTTTAGATAGATCTTCCCACATGGCTCCGTGTTTTCCTGGGCTCTAATGCAGCAACTTCTTCTTCATGTCCTTCAGGGTTAGGGCTCATAAAGGCTTCCTATAAATTCTAGTGTCACAACTGCCTCTATAAACTTTAGTACTACTTTTGCATTTTCTCATACATTTGAAAGGAGTCTATTAAATTATTCAGCCTTGTGAGGTTCCAGTCAAGCCAATGATTGTCACTAGAGTCCATTCTGGAAAAAAAGAAATAACTGTTTATTTTTTCATTAGGTTAACAGTGAAAGTGATAGGGATATTTTCATTAAATATTTTATACTTATATTTATAATTTTATATCTTAAAGATTATTCAAATATGAAAACAAATGAGCAGATAGTATATTTTGTTAGAAAAAATGTCTAAGGACTTAATGTCGGGGATTTGTGCCAATTTCAGCATGATTTGAGGATTTTCATTCCAGAGCTTTCATCTTTTGAAAAATCAGTAGCTGTGTCTACCTGTAGTTTCAAGTGCATTTTATTGAGATTTTGATATGAGGCACACTTTTATAGCTTGCTGTTATGAGGAATATTTACCATGCTATGACAAATAATATCAAATGCTTATAGAAATACTGTTTTAGGAAGTTGTTGCTCTCCTGGCAACTCTGTTTAGAGTTAATCTCAGTACAAGTTAACAGATGTGAATTAAACCTTGTGTTTCACAGGTATACTCAATACTAAAACCTGGTTATGCATTAAGTCTATAATCTGATGCCCAGTGAGGTCAGTCTAATGCAATTACATTTCAGAAGTTCCTTAACTTGACAACTTAATAGCCATTAACTAAAAGTAAAAATTAAAAGTAACTGAGAGGCAACAATAAATTTATGCAAATATATCTTCCAGGAGTCCCAGGGAGCTAACGTATAGAAGGAAAGGTGGTGGTGGTAAAGAGGCCTACAATTAACAGAGGTCTCTTGCAGACCACGTATTCCTCTTTTCTCTTCTGGGAACTGGAGTGCCAGCATGATAGTAATGCACTGGGATCCTAGCAGTAAAGTGAAAGCGAGTTGTAGTGGTTGATTGATTGTGTCAACCTGAGAAGTTTAGAAGCTTAACTAAATGGGCTCAGTAATTCTACATCCTATGGTGTAGAAGAGCCATCCTTGGATGGATTATCACCTACATGATATAAAAGGGAAATGAAGAAGGACAGAGGGTTTCTATTCTTTGGAGGAGGTCCAGTCTTCACCTTCAGCTTGGACACACTATTGACTTCCGCCTTGGATCCTTCACGTGTCCGGTATAGACTTATCAGCCTTCCATCGCAGACCCATCGGCCTCCTGATAACGGACTTGCAAGGAATGCTGCAGTGAACTCCAGACCTTCGACTGAATCCTTCAGTCTCCAGTATGCAGACACTCTGCACCCTACTTCATCCCACTCTGTGGGTGACCATCATAAGCCAATCTTGTAATTTCTTATACGTTTGTGTATCTTGTGTTATATCTGTTTCTCTAGTAAAACCCTGACTGATACACCAGTCCAAAATAATTCTTTTCATATGTGATCAGAAGGGATTCAACATTTAGAAAAATCCTATCTGATATTCACAACTCTAAAGAAGTAGCTATAATGCTAACTATGGGGAAAGTACTATATATGAAATGCCATTATCCTAATTTCAAACTGGGAAGTTCTCAGTGGAACAATAACAGAAATTACTGTAAAGAATTACCAAAGCAGAGAACACAAGTAGAAATACTCTTGTGGAAATAATGCAATAACTAAATTAAGGCAGAGATTCTGGTGGATCTTGCAAGGGAATTTGTAAGGATCGGAAGAATTTTCAATAGATCCATAGTTTTCTTGGAATGTATCATTTTTATATTGATAGGTTTCCGAATGCTATTTTTTCCATTGATAAATTAAAGTATCACTTTACAGTTTTCCTTTCAGTGATATGGGCTGAAAAACTGCCATAAACTACTACATCTAAAAACCAGTTGACACTAAGCTTCCATTAATCCACAGAATTCATATCTTGTCAATGTAAAACAGCCTTTTCACTAGTTCTGCATCAAGGAAGACGTAGTTCAATAATCAAATGTGAGATAGTGATGAGGTTTTAGGCACAGTTCACGTCATCAACTGCTTCCTTATGTATGTGTATTCCTTGATACCCTTGTAGGTATCACTGTGGCACAAATGAGGCTGTACATTTCTGCTTTAAGAATGACGATCCACTCCCTAAAAGATTTCTTTTTTGTTGTTTGGCAAACTAAAATAATAGTGGCCACAGGGGCTGTATTAGCTTCAGTCTTCACTATTCTACACAGAATTTATTACACAAATACTAAAAATTCTCCACTTCAGGAAAGAATGGCTAGCAAAATGCCTACATTCCCTCTGTCCACTCAGGCAATAAGAGAATCCCCAAGGAAAATGGTGACCCTGTTATAAAAAGGTGAGTTCAGAGTAAAAAGTAAGCAATCAAAGAAATTAATATCTGCAGTATATGTATGTATATATATATATATTTATGTTATAAAAAGGTAAGTTCAGACTAAAAAGTAAGCAATCAAACAAATTAATATCTGCAGTATATATATACATATATAAATATGTATATATATATGCAAGTTTTTACAAAACAAAATTTTTCCTTATCTTTAGCAAATACATTGTTGGAGACTAATTTAAGTAAATCAGTAGGCTACAGCCTCTCATAAATTAATTCAGGGAAATTTATTAAACTGATAAAGAAATAGTTGCAAAGAACACCATGGGTACCAGGAACTTGCAGTGAAAACTGGATGAGTGGGTGTGTGGAGCCTGGGAGAGAGGAGATGGGGTGATGAAGTGGAGGTGTCATCCAGCCCAGCTCAACTAAAGAGGTCTAAGCCAGGAACAACACTATTTGGATGATAAAAACTCAGAATAATGTATTGTCAAAGTATTAGTGTTCACAGGTAGCAGTTCTCTTAACCAGCATCAATATTTGAAGCATACATTTATTGGTGATCTACTTACTTACATGTTTAGAGAGGAGCTGTTTGTCAGTAAGGAAATTATGAATATCACTGAAAGGAAAAAGATCCTTCTGTATTTTGTTTCTTTGACCATTTCTGTTCCTCCTATTCATAATTACTCTCTTCACTCTATTTGATGATCACTCACACTTTGCCCTTTTACATATGTAAGAACAATCTGGACTTCTGGATTAAAGAATCTA
This sequence comes from Chinchilla lanigera, assembly GCF_000276665.1. Classification (NCBI taxonomy): domain Eukaryota; kingdom Metazoa; phylum Chordata; class Mammalia; order Rodentia; family Chinchillidae; genus Chinchilla; species Chinchilla lanigera. The sequence continues at coordinate 7,916,406 of NW_004955440.1, forward strand.
CTTGGCAATTTATAAATCAAATTCATAATTTCTCACTAAGGCAGTTTCACAGCCAAATTCACATGAAGTGCAACTAAATTTGTAAGGCAGCATTTTTCTTGTCAAATGAAAAAAGTGAATCTTTTCACTTAAAAAGATCCCCACGCTAGTCATGACTGGCAAGAGCCCCAAGTTGCCTCCCTAATGGAAGTCTCAAGGCACTCCTCACAATTCCTTAGCTCAATTAGTGTTAACCTTTGCCTTTCAGCAGTGAAATACACTTATTTATGGCCCATACATTATGTAAATAACTTCTCATTTGTGCATTGCTTTCATATTGCTGCTATGATTATGCTATTTTAACCTGTATACTCAAAGAGGGCAACAAATAGTAATGTACCATGAGTCACTGGGTAATTCACTGACTTGATATTTATGCCATGTACTATATTAGTGGTGGAAGTATAATGGCAATTATGGTAGAATATCCTGAAGGAATTTAACATATATAAATACAGCAAACCCTTGGATTATAAGTACAACAAGTTGTTCTGCCAGTGTTCCATAAGTTGAGCAAACAATTCTGATAAATTTTGTTTGTTTGTGTGTTTTGGTATCAGGAATAGAACTCAGGATCTCGAGCTTGCCAGGCAGGCACTTGTGTCCCTGAGCTATTTCCCCAGCCCCAATTCTGGTTTTTCTATTTCTTTTTTGTTTGTTTGTTTGTTTGGTTTTTTCCCTGTACCAGGAATTGAACTCACAACCTCCCGCTTGCCAGGCAGGCGCTGTGCCGCTGAGCTAAATCCCAGCCCTCCCAATTCTGCTAAATTTTAACCTAATAAACAAGTGGTGTCTTGCAGTATGAGTAGTGATGCTGAACATCACATGATCATAACAGAGACGATGCTTCTTCTGTCTTGCTGTGGGATTGTGGCCGATCATCTCCCAAGAGCAACAGGTTATGGGGGAAATCTCATTTGCAGAGGAGGAGAAAAGAGCAGAGGAATCTCTCACTTCAAATGGGATTAGGGCCGGTTGTGGTGGCGCACGCCTGTAATCCCAGCGCTCGGGAGTCGGAGGCAGGAGGATCTTGCATTGGAGACCAGCCTGGGCTACAAAGTGAGCTCAAGGCCAGCCTCAACTGTATAGCAAGATCCCGCTTCAAAAAGACCAAGAACAAAACAGCACAAAATAAAACAGAATAAAACAAAATAAAAAAAAAAACAAATGAGATTAGGGAAACACACAAAATGTGGGAAATAGTGCAAAATTTTGTAGAAAAGCACTGCAAGAAGTCTATAACAGCACCAGAAATGAATTTGTGTAAGGACAGTACAATGTCATATTTATGTGAAATCCTCAAAAAGAGGAAAAATCAAGTGTCATTGGACAAGTTCCTTCTTAAAGCTGAACAAAAAGAAAAAGACTCTTTTATGCCAACAGATAGCAGTGATTCCATTAGTGACAGTGAAAGTCATTCTATGCTGTTACCCTCCTCTCTCTTGACTCCCTCATACCAGTCACAAAGGTTCTCAAAGGTAAACACAGGTTAAATGGTTTCTCTTCATATCTTATATTTTCTTTATTAATTTATAATATTATATTTATATAAATTATATTTCAGTACTATAATTATTTTATAAGAATATTTTTGGGTTGTGGAATGAATCACCTGAATTTCTATTATTTCTTTTGGAGAAATTCACTTGGATGTACAAATGCTTTGGATTACACATGTGTCCATAATGAATTATAGTCACAATCCAAAGTTTTATACTATATCATATAGAATGGCAAAGATATGCTCATATAACAAATAAAGATATAGTTCAGTGGCACAGCACCTGCCTGGCAAGCACAAGGTCCTGAGTTTGATTTCTAGTGCCAAAAAGAAAAAAAAAAAAAGTCAATGTAAGGCACAAAGTCTGCAAAAGTCTACAAAATGGGCAATTATTCTGGGTCTAGCAATTTGTCTTTCATTGTGTCCCTATTTTCCATCAGCTCATGGTAAGTACAAGGTGTATATATCAAGCAGGGATACATATATAATTGCTAGACCCAGAATAATTGCCCATGCATAAGTGTATATCCTCTCTCAGAGAACAGGATTTAAATTTGAAGAATTTGAAGATGAACCAGGATGAGATTTATCACTTTTTAGTGCTGACATTTATTAATACATACTCTACTGTTCCATCAGATACTACTCTGAACTGAAACCATTTCAAAAATTTCATTTTCAAATCTTTTAGTATAACATTATCTTTAATGAATTAATAGGTGAAATTATTTGTTGGACATGAGCAAAATACATTTTTTATTCTATTATCAACAGAATCCAAATTTACTAATACTTATTTTTAATACTGTCCTCATATAAAAATATAATATTTTCTTTGTAGATTCAAAGCCTCTGGAAGGCAATGCTAAATGTTGTTTGTTCTCACAAAGAACTTGTCTAGTGCTTAGTCAAATATTTGAAGGTCTTCAATCCACAAGAGATGATGAAGATATGGAATTTTACCATTCTTCAAGAAACAATGTTATAATAAAACTATGATTTAAAAGGTAGTACAAAATTCATCCACATTTAAACTTGCATGTTTCTTCCACCTATTTTATACTACAAAAACTTTCACTTATTTGTTGGCTTACTTTATGTTTCTTATGAAAGTATAAATTTTCAGAGGCCCATAATATAACTTAATATACCTTTTAATTTCTCTTCCAAATGTACTAATGTATATTTTTGTTAAGTGAGAATATTTGGATAATTTTTGAGCATGTGGGAATCAAGTAATACCATCACATTATATTTGGATAGTCTTTTTGCTCGGACTTGAGATTAATTTGTGAACAAAACAAGGCTTTCTGTCAAAATATATAGGAACAAATAACATGTGAGCAGCAAGGAAGCAAAAAATGTGATATTTCTTCAGAGTAGAAGGTATAATGGAGGAATGCAACACATCTGCTATTCATTTCAATGGTTCACTCTTATTTACTGACCTTGCCAATCTTAGTACATAAAAATAGCAAAAAAGAAAAGGTGTAAGTACATACAATTATGCTACAGAAAAAACTGGAATAGAAATAAGGACACAGTTTTCTGTTAGCTCTGAGATGCCTTCGGCATACAAGTTTTATTTTTTGTTCGCTTGTTCACTTCAATTTGTTACAAGCAAGTAAAACTTTAAAAACTGCATTTGAAAGAAATAACAAAACTGATTGTGTTTCTAGCGCGCCATTCTGACACATCATAAAATTTCTCATGCAACTCAACTGTGAACAAGCATTCCACATTTTGAACTAGGAACCACTGCTTGAGATAATTTAAATGCTTAAGCAGTAGTGAAGCTAGAACATACTTTTCAATATTACTTTTGATTAAATCCATGACTTCCTTTTTATTTAGCCAAGAGTTATATTTTTCCTTTAAAATTACTTTTTGTTTACAGGAGAGGGATATATTTCCACAGTGATTTTGCCCTGCAATTGTATACACCTTCCTAAAAATAAAGATACAGCCTATTATATCTTCACTTACAAGAACTTTTATACCAGAAACTTCAAAATCTTCACTTCCTATGGTTTCATTTCCCTTCAGTTCTCTCTTTGTTTAAGCACATTACTTTGTGTTTGGAAATTACTTTGCCTATAGCATTATAAACAAAACAGAAAAATGGTTTATATAATACAAATAGAGAATATAAAAATTCGTAGGAGAATAAGATTCATTGCCCAATTCAAAGTCAAATAGGAAATTAAAAACTAAACCACTTACCATTTTGCCTATAATGAAAGACAAACCTTTCTTTTCTTTCCTTTTATTTTTTCTAAATTCCCAAGAAGCAAATATCTACTTAATGATGGCTGTCTTTGGAAAATATCTACATTATTAGTGAAATTAAAGTTGCAGAGGAAAAATTTAATTTTAAGGGAAGCTTACAATTTTTTAAATATTCACCCAACAATAATGTTTAATATTTATATATTATTTTATGGATTTACTTAAAATTTCTAATTTGAGAAGCAAAAAACCTTACTTTTTATGTAAAATATTATATTAGTTTTATAACAGTAGGCTGGACAAAGGGAATACATTTTCTTTCCAATTTTAAAATACATATTTGTCTGCACTTTTGATTTTTTAACCTCAGAAATCACTTCTGAAATCTAAGGACATACTGCATTTTTGTAGGTATAAGGAGAAATGTATTTCTGAGTTTATTCTTACATAATAAAATTATGTGTTACACTGCATACAACATTTTACTAAATTTTAAATTTCACTAAACTGAGTATGTGATAAAATTTTGAATCACACTGACCAATAGTTCTTAAGTAAAAAGTGATTCCATTTATTTTACAACATTAGATAAATATTCAGGCTTTTTTGCAGCTGACAATATATTTTTTTTTAAATATCAGCTTGTGTAAAATAATCAAAATTGAAATTGGAGACAGGATTAAAGTGATGTTAGGATAATTCCTGCAGGTATGTAGAAAGACTATAACTTATATCACATTAGACATGCAGATAAACTTTCGACTTATTTCTAGACTCCAGGGGATTTAAACTTACTGTACTGCTAGTCATTCTGTAAGGAGAAACACAACTGGATAACTTCTATATCCTGACCAGAGCAAAAAAAACTATGAACCAGAGAAAAGGTAGAAAATCACTATTTCTCTCCCTACCTACCTATCTCCTGCTCAGAGGTACAGAGTTCCTGCCAGAAGTAAAGCAAGTAGATACTACAGGTACGGGTACTGGATTTGGAAGCTTCTTGAACAATGGTCCTCCGACTTCCCTCATACCTCTTCTCTCAAATCAGTTCACAAACTACAATTCTGGGCAGCAGGTAGGAGGGTACAGAAGCTCTGTGCTACAAGTTATGACAGTGTTGTTGTGAATTAGTGTAAAAGCTAGAAAGAGCCTAGAAAACCCACAGGTGGATATGCAAGATAACAATTGGGAGAGTAAGTCATTCCTTGAAATGTGAAAAGAATTAAAACAGAACCGCAGTGGGTAAATGCTTCCTAGGAAAACTGCAACCTTAGCATTTTATGGAGGTGAACAACACTAAGTGCTGGTCAGAACACCGTTCTTTCTCCCCAACAGGCTCCTGCTCTAATTCCCAACTTCTCCCATTCTCCATACATGTTTAACAAACAGAAACACAGTTAATGTTGTTGAACATCATGGGGTAGAGTACTGTAAACTAAGATACTTTATATGCCCTGCTATTGGCTTTTGAATTTATAAAAAATAGATGTTATGGTTTGTGTCTGAGTGTCCCCCCAGAGCCTCATGGGGTCATGGGGCAGGCTTTTAGGGTTTGATTGATTATGGGTGTGAGAGCTACACCTGCCCTGGGGTGGATAGTTTGCATATGTAAGGGAGAAGAAGAGGGCACTTCTGGCCATTTCCTCCTTTGCCTGTGTGTTTTGTTGCTTTGCTGTGTTCTGCTGCCATGAGCTATAGCCCTCGTCCATGTGCCACTCTGCCTTGTAACTTGAGAAGTACGGACTGAAACCTCCACAAACTGTAAGCGAAATAAACCTTTCCTTCCTTAATTTTGGGTGTCAGGTATTTTGTCCCAGCAATGAGAGGAAAGTAACCAAGACAATAGATTTACAACTATATGCAAAATGATACTAATTTTTTTTCTCTTAAATTTATTTTAATTGCAAGCAATGCAGTTTGGTTGCAACCAGAATTGTGGAAGAAACTCTGCAATCACGGAAACAGTTAACTTCTTGAATGGAGGTGGCACTATACAAATGCATATGATAAAATTTGAATACATTAAATTTTTTGTGACTGCTGAAATAAATCATGTCTATTCCTAATTTGTTTATCTTTACCTATAGTTCATAAGTCATCTATATTTACATAGCATATTTAGAAAAAATAAAATTGAAGGTAGAAGTCACTTTGGATAACAATGGTTTTGCTTTCATTAAAGGTAAAAGAATTTGGTGTCCTAGAGAACCATAGTTATGTGGATAGTAGACAGAGAGCAAGAAGAAGAATATTTCAGTATCCTCTTTCTATCATTTATGTACATTATATAAAATTAAGCAGTATTTGGGAATGGTGGCACACTCTTGTAATTCCAGTACTCTGGGGTTGCAGCCATGACAGAAAAATTCCAAGCTCAAGCTTAGATTTGGCAACTGCATGATTTACCAACACTCTGATTCTAAATAAAAAATACAAAAGAGCTGGGGATGTAGCTCAGTGCAAAAGCCCTGGGTTTAATGCTATTAGTGAAAAAATTTCAAAAACACACTGATGTAAGAAAGGATTTTTCTTCATTTTCACTCACTCCAATAAATGAGTAATAACCTATCATGAACAGGATCCTTGTCAATGAGGAGCTGATAAATCTCAGTAATGATGGTATGTATTTCTTCCATTAATTGTACAATTGTACTTAGGAAATGTCTATACTTGTGTAGTTTTCATTTGTTTAATCTTCTTGAAAAACAACAAGGCAAGAATTTATTCAAGGAATTCACCCGTGAACATAAGAAGACGTCAAAAAAAAAATAACTCTCATTGTTAGATATAGGCATGAAAAATTGTTCAAACATATAATAATGAACAACTGCTTTAAAGATAACAATATGCAATGTACAAAACCATTGTTACTCTCCAACAATCTTGTTTTGAAATTTTACACCATTGTTTTTATTGTTTTCTTCCTTTCCTTAAAACAAAAAAATTCTCATTTTCTAAACTTGTAATTGACTGGTTAACTTTTTAATGTGTCTCATTAGAATGAAGTAAATAACTCTGAATGTCTTTAAAAAGATACCATTTTAATATGTGCATATATCTCACATATTTGGGTTTGCAAATACATCAGTACTTATAATGAACCACTTTAGCTACTAAAGGTTATTTTAATGTGTTCTATTTATAGCTACCTCTGTAAAGTGTTTGAGATATTAAATATGCACATTTTCTCAGTGAAAGAAAGAACTACAATTTGAATATAGTCATTAAATGGCTAAAATTACAAGAATCACATTTTTCTCCTTTTACTATGCTAAATTGAATCTCTATTTATCCTGCATATTTCTTCATCTTGGTCCTATTAAACAAAGAAATTTTTCTCTCAAATTATTTTTGGAATTTCAATATATCACTGTACAACATAATCAGAAGCATTTAAGCACAAATCATAGTTTAGAAAGCAAAATATTTCAGTATATCATTGTACAATATAACCAGGGGAAGTTAAACATAATCATATTTTGAAAGCAAAAAATTTTAACTACATTGTTTATACAAAATTGTTATAATCTTATTCGTATATCTCCGACATTTAAATACATGGAAAAGGAAAATTCTGTTCTGTTAGAGGCAAGTTAGTGAAACAGGTTCGATTGAAATAATCTTTACTAATACCAAATAGGTCCCTTGAGTCTATTCTTACCCCACAACAATATATCTTTTCAGTTTTGTTCTTTCCAGGCCCATTCTGGGAAACCAAGGTGTCCCATTTGAGCCTCTTTTAAGTACATACAAAGGCAACACAATGTCATGGTTTGAGCCATATCTCTTTTCCTTCTGCATAGCAGTACTACTGAGCAGCTAAAGCTCACATTTCCACTTAAAACTTTTTCTATAGTTCAAATTCTTCTGACTCCAAACCATGAGAATATTCCTACAGTTCTAGTCCTAGAGAATATTAGACATAAAAGTTAACGTTGACATTCTGGGATGTGGAAGCTTAATTAAAGTGGAAAACCAAACCAAACAAAATAAATAGGTAATAACCATCTAGATGGCTGAAATATAAGTCAGTTTACACCATCAATCTGGAGATTTTATAGTGTAGAGTGGTTGCTCTGGATTTCAAATTATGTCTTATAGCTAGTTATCACCTCATCTTCCTTTCAGATAGTTGAGGACTGCAACTCTCTTACACCTTGGTGTTCTTCATAGTGCTTTAAAGTAAAATTAGTGGTTAACTTACTGAATGAATGGATGGCTGCAAAATTAATGGCTTAAAAATGAATGTTTAAATCCTCTTTTCTATAGAGGATTCACAGCTACATTGTTTCTTCATACCAATCACCTAAAACAATACATTTCTCATATATAAGTTCAATATTGTCTGACATTATTGAAATATCAGTGGTCTTTTCAATTTGCCTTAATAGTGTCTTCCAACAGAATTTTATACTTAATAACATCGGATAAGAAAAGGGTTGGAAGAAAAATAATTTGATTAGGCAGCATATGCACATACGTTCCTGTGTAATTAATCTAAACTGGGGTAGTATTTAATGAGACAAAAGAGATCTGAGATTAATAAAAATTTAGGGCTTCTGAAATTAATAGGTCACTGGGACACTTCAATACAGCCTTTAGAGTTGAGAAAACGGGTCAATCTTGTGTGAAAAGCATAAGGTTCTCACATAGGCAGTTTATGTTGTGCATTTGTAAACATCTTTTTCCTGTTCAAATTATTCCACATATTTTTATGAACTGAAATGAAAGACATAAGACATAATTTTATAAGACATAATTTTGGTTGAATGTTGAAAAATGAATAAAAACCCCAATAATAATGCTATTTTACTTTATAAGCTGATTTACTGACAGATGACCATTTGCATATATGGCATTTTATGAATTTATACTAGACTACATTAAGATGATACAGGAACTGAATCAGGATTATAGTTCCTACTTTGATTCCAATTCAAAACTATTCCATAGGGGCTGGGGATTTAGCTCAGCGGCAAAGCGCCTGCCTGGCAAGCGTAAGGTCGTGAGTTCGGTTCCCGGTACCGGAGAAAAACCAAAAAAAAAAAAAAAACTATTCCATAGAATAAATCTACACCCCATATGGGTATTTGAACATTCTTAAAAAGTATCAAAACTCTCCCACTACCTGCTCTTCAGGGGAAAGTCTGCATAAAACCCCACAAGAATAAAAATAAGACCTAAAAAAGCACTAACCTAATCCCTTCTCCTCCCGTGTGGGTACGAATTCCTTATGATGAATCACATCATTATGTGTGTCTAAAATGTAACAATAATCTTAATTTTTAAAAAACAACTAACCTATATTGTATCAGTAGGTTATCAGATTCAATTCTAATTGTTAGATCATGAGAATGACATTTAGAGAGTTATCATATGAGTAAGGTAGAGGTAAAACTTAGAGGGTCAGATAAAAATCTTACAGACAAGTTAATGGTTCTATAAAAATCTACTGAAGAACTGTAACAACTAAGAGTTATATAGGGTATTCTTAATTATCGTCCGGTATGGATGCATCTTAATAATTATTTGACTCTCTATGCAAACATAAGGTGAAATAGTCATAGTGAAGAAGTTCTCTAATTATCTTCCATAGTTCATTGAGGATTCACACTAAGTAGCCTAACCCAGTGGTGGTGAAACTATGATGTGAGTGGGGAGGTAGGATGTTATTGAAACTTCTGAAAGTGTCCTCATCACTGACCTAAACTAATGCATTATGACATAGGTATAACTTTCTCTAAATAGCAAAACATTTTCTTATGGTTCTGAATTTAATTTTCATGGCTGTCAAATGAGGAAAAATGAAGAGATAATTTTTTTCACATTTTAGAAATGCTGATTTTGAACATCAGATAAGTGATTTCTCCCAGTTTAATAAAATAGCCAGTAGAACACCAAACTAGATCTCAATCCAATTTATTCTACTATCCCTAGCATTTTTTTCATTGAAGTCATTATAATTATGTCCACTTAGAAGTCATTTCTATTTTTGTGATAATAACAGATTTTTGTTGAAATCTATTTGCTGAAATCAGATTTGGGGAAGCAATTTTGAATTCCCCACGGACCTCTTAGAGACAAAATGAACTCTAGAATTCAAGGAGTACAGTCACTCTATGAAGCTATAAAACAACTAAAAATATAGTATCAGCTCGTCCAGAATTTCTTTCCCTTAGAAAATGGCTTTCTCAAAAACCCACCTGCTCAATAAAGCCGAGTTACAGTGATAGACAATGAAGTAACTTCCTTGCTATAAAGCTATAATTTAAAACAAAGCCATTGTACATAGAAAATATAGGATGAACATGAATGCTCACAGAGTTTCCAGTGTATTCACAAAAAATCACAGAGTTTGAGAGTTGAAAGAAATCTTCAAATGAAAAACAAATAATTAATCAAGATGATCCAAACAAAGAATTGTAAGTCAAATTTTTCATTTAAGCTAAAGTTAATCTCAGCATATTGTTATACCTACAGATCACAACTCTTATTTTTTCCTTTCTCTGCTTATTGACACCTCTGTTAATTCTTTAGTGAGAAAATATTGATAGAATTGATAATATAATCATATGGATTATTAATATGTTAAACATTATTAATCTCCTTGGAATATCATGATTAAAAACAATAAGAGTACCATGATTGCAACCAATGCCAGTTAATATATTTTCATCATTGTGGTGGACTGACAACTGGTGGTCAGCTTCTAACACCCAGCTGAACTGAACTAGCGTGATGCTTGCTGGGTGTGGGAGGCCCACCTGAGGACTGTTGCCAGCAGCATAAGAGGCAGAACTGGAGCAGAGGCTGTTAGAGAGGCTGTGGGGAGCTGGTAAAAGCTATCTGAGAAGCTA
>NW_004955440.1:7927836-7938591 GCF_000276665.1 Chinchilla lanigera
CTTTTTGTATATGATTCTTTGGGTGACTATTATAAATAATATAAAATATGTGTCCTGAATTATACTGTTCCCCTTGCAAAACCCCAAACCACAACAACCATGTTTTAAACATATATTTATCTCTTTAAAATCATGACAAAGACTTTATAAGAAGAGTATTCACTTATTTGTTTCATTGATGGAATGCATTTTTCTCATTGTTTACTAATATAGTATAAGGGTGAGTTATTCATAAGTTGAAGTGTAATTAAAACATTAAGAAATAAGATAGATTGGAGATGTCTGTAAGCTATATCCATTTAAGTGAGTTTAAAAGAGAATGTAAAAAATTAAAAATCCTATGTGGTTTATCATATGAATAACACTGATTAATTCTCCACTCACTTAAAAATTAGTAAAATTATTTTAGTTAGAAGTTTTGGTTAAAGCAATGTTAACTACAGAAAGATTCCAGTATTCCTTTTAATGCTAAATGTACCATTGTTGCTAATTAGCATAATTTTTAAAAGAAGTTAACATGTACACATTTATAATAAACTTCCTCTATATACTATGCTTTCATAAGCTCTTTAAAATGAGATATTTATTTCGTTTACCCCACTACCACGCTAGCAATCATTATCCAACCCACACTACTGAAATAGACTCCATATTTTATTTTTCATTTCATGTTCACCGTATTTTATAATAACACATCTTTGGATTTCTCTACATGGAATGTCAAACTGACTCACTTGTCAGTTTTAAATCTTCCAAGATGCTTTACGAGGCTCTGATGCATTGCCACATCCCTCTACGTTCATTTTGATTCCCTCTGACTTGCTTATTATGTTCCAACCACACTGATTTTCTCTTAGTTTGTGTGACATGTTCGATTTTTCTCAACCTAAAGGAACAGCCTTGCTTTCTCTTCAGTGTTTCTCCTCATTGATGTCTATCCATATTCCCACTTTCCTTCCTGTATATTTCTGTCTTTTTGTGTGCGTGTGCTGGATGTTGAACCCAGGTCCTATGTGTGTTAAGCATGTACTCTATTGAGTACTGAGCCACGTCCCAAGTACTCTTGGTCTTTTAGACAACAGTTTAAATGGCATCTCTTTGCTAATCATTTTACTGACCCACTAAATGAAGTAACAACTTCTCTGTCACTCTTGGCAATAACACATATTCAAATACCTTTCATCATAATTTGTATGGGTGTATGTATGCATGTATTGGTTACATTAAAGAATAAACAATACTATTTAATAGGTTTTTTTGACCTTTTAAGAGACAGGGTTTTGCTATGTAGTTCAGGCTGGTCTTGAACTCACTTTGTACCCCGGGCTAGCCTCAAAATTGCAGTGATCCTCCTACCATAACCTCCAGAGTGCTGGGATTATAGGCCTATGCTGTCCTACCCAACAAGATTTGTTTTTAAAATGTGTGAAAAAATTTTTCAATTAAATTTTATTATTTTAGCAGTGGAAAAAAATTTAGTGTAGAATAGTAGCAAATAAAAAATCAAAACATAGTATACATACAATTGAAAACATCAGCACCTTTAAAGCATCTATACTATAGATTTTCCCGGAAATGTAGTGAAATATTAATTTAGAAGAGTGGTTGCTCCTTTTTCTTTTTTACTTTATAATATGTTCATTAAATTTTAAATTAATTTCAAATTTATAGAAATGTTGCAAGATATTCAGAGGGTTCTAATAAACGTTTCATATAAAATTGCCATTTCTTAGCATTTTACCACATTTGCTTTATTATTATATACACAAACACATATGAATTGTCATTTTTCAAAAAATATGCAAAATAGTAATGCTTCAAGATGTAACCCTGTGCTGAAGCCAAAGTAATCTTTATATTCTGCCAATTTTAGAATACATATGCTGAAGTGAGAAATAAACATTTACAATTTTGTACAAATTCATTTTAATTGTAAAATATTTCCAATGGTTATATCTACATGAGTTTAGCAAAGAAGAATTGAAAAGGCATTCCTTTGTAATACATAATCAATAGCAACAAAATATTTTCTTTTGTTACTTTCAGGACTGGTATTACAATGCTTAAAAAAATCTATGTAAGATACTCATCAGATACACTGAGTAGATCATAGCTAGAAATGCTGAATATGGTATATGCTTATATAGGTGATATAAATCATATAGGTATTTATGGTGCTTATGGATATGACACATATCATCATATAGGTGTTGATTTGATGTACTTTCAGTTTTTTCTGTTTTTATCAGATATTTTATTATTTATCTGATGCCTCATATCAAAAACTAATTGCCTATGATAAAATTATAATGATTTTTGAAGGATTAATTCATTCGATTCTTTACATAACATATGTTAGAAGTACGATAAAGTAAGAATTTCAGTGGTTAAAATATATATTCAATTTTGTTAACAAGTGACTATGCTAAGATTAAAATTAAGGTCTGCTATAAACTTCATATTGTCTCCCCAGTCTAAGAAACTGAAAAAGTAAAATAAATCCAAAAAGTACAATAGATATTGTGAAAGAAAAGAAACTGCTCAAAAGGAAAGAACAACTGGATGAGGAAAGGAGAAAAGAAAGAAGAAAAAATATATATACACATATATACACAAGATAGTTAAGATAACTGTACTACTAATTTCTCTTGTTTTATTGAAAGGAACAGTTAATGCTTAATAGTTTGACCAATTTTACATGCTTATAACTGGTAATCTGAACAACTACTTTGAAGATAACAATATGCAATATAACAACCACTGTTGAGTTCTATCATCTTTCTTTGAAATTCTATATTGCTTTTAATTTTTTATTCCCTTTAAAATAAAAAAATAAAATAGGATAAAAATAAAATTATAGTCTTCTGGATTCCAGAATACATGCTTCTAAATTATGATCTGCAACTATTTACAAATACTATGTACTAGATAATGTCTAAAAACCAAGACTTAACTATTGAAATGAAAAGAATGATGAGTTGAATGATGTGGGATTTTCATATCTGGGTAGGTGATCTGTGCTTCAACAATTGCCAGTAAAAATAAATGTCTGAATCAGCATCCTATTTTACCCTAAATTACCTGATAGCTTTTATCTATTGTAAATGATATGCAATAAATAAGGTTATCCTCCATTTGTTAAAAAGTGAAACACTGGTTTCTACTACAGGTAGGTTAAGGGGAAAATGATTCAGTAACTTTAGGTAGGAACCGTATTATGCAAGAGAGTAAAAGAGTAACATTATGTTTTACATCTGGGTGTCCTGGAAAATCACTATGAACTCTTACGTCATCACTATGAAAGGCGATTGGATCATGGGGGCTTAAAGGGACCTGGGCACAAGAGGGAACTCATTGAGCCAAGGCTTGGAAGGGTTTATCTCCCTCCCAGGCTCCTTTCCTGATCTCTCTCTGCTTCCGTCCACTGTGCCATGAATAGCTCCTTGTCCGCCGTGCCCCTATGTCATGCTGCCCTGCCTCGGAGCCAGCCAGCTATGGTCGGTGATCCAAAGCAAACCTTTCCTTCTTTCATTTGTGCGTACTGGGTATTTTGTCCCATTGACAAAGAAAGTGACTAAGATAAATTTTGGTACCAGAGAAGTAGGGTGATTGTTGGGACTGTACCTGGATCTGGTTTCTGTAGAGAGTTTGGGAAGATTCAGAGATACCTGCTGGAGGAAAAACCCTAGAATCTTGGGGGCTGTGCTTGAAGTAAGAGTTTGGTCAAAGTTCAGAAGACCAGAATACCTGTAGAAATATGACTGGTAAAAACAAGGCTCAAGAGATTTCAGCTGGAAAAAAAGACTCAATTATGGTTAGGCATGAAACCATGTGTGTTATTCTCTGAAAACACTGTTTACTTATGTACTGAAAACTTTGGAGACTGATATTAAGGTAGCTAGGTTATTAGATCTGGTAGAGGACAGATCAAGGCAGCTTACTACTGAGGCTGTGGCATGGGTGTAGTGGGGTGCTTTTAGCCCACTTTACACTGTAAAGCAAAGCAAAATCATGGTTAAGTGATTTAATATTTTGAATTTGGACAGAAATGTCGAGTAATGTCGGGCCCCGCAAAGTTGGAGTAGAGGACAGCTTGTTGGTTGAAAAGATCAGGATTAAAAGGAAGCCTCGTGTATTCATGACCCAAAGAAACTAAAGAAAATCTGATAAAACCATTCACAACAAACAAACAGCCAAAATCATGTTAAGTAGGGAGAAGTTGAAGACCTTTCCTCTAAAATCAGGGCAAGACAAAGTTGTCTGCTATCACCACCCCTTTCAATATAGTTCTCAGAGCATTAGCCATAAGTCAGGTAAGAAAAGAAATCAGCTAAGAGAAATAAATAAAATTAGTATGTACAAAAAAGGAATAATTTAAATTATAATTATTTTCAGAGGACATATTCCTCTACACAGAAGACCCAAAAATATCAGCCAAAATCTATTAGAATTAATATGCAAAGTTAGTAGTATAGCAGGATGCAAAGTTAACACAGAAAAATCAGTAGCGTTTTTGTATACCACTAATAAACTCACTGGAAAGAAATTAATGAAACATGATCTTTTAATACAACCTTGTTAAAAATTAAATATTTAGGAATGAACCTAGCCAAGGAAGTGAAAGACCTCTGCAATGAAAACTACAGTGCTCTGAAGAGTGATAGTGAAGAGGACATCACACAATGGAAAGACATCCCCTGTTCCTGGACAGGAAGAACCATTTAGATCAAAATGGCCAAGCTTTCAAGACTGATACACAGACATAATGCAATCTTAATGAAAATATCTACAATATTTTTCACAGACCTAGAGAAAACAAACCTAAAATTCATTTGGAATCAGCAGATATATTGAATAGAAAAAAGCAAACTTGACCAACAAGAGAAAGACAGGAGACATCAAAAACCTAGATTTCAATTTATATTATAAAGCTACAGTGGAAAACAAAAGACTTGTGGATTGATGGAACAGAATGGAATACAACAACCACCCAAGACACATTGAGCTATTTGACTTCAAACAAGGAGCCAGAAATATCCACTGTTAAAGAGAAAACTTCTTTCAGAAATGGTCCTGGGAAAACTGGACATCCATATGCAGAGGATTGAAGACAGAACCATGTCTCCCACAATGTAGTAAACTAAAATCTAAAAGGATCAATGATCTAAATATTAAAGCAGAAACAGTTAATCTTATGGAAGATAAAACAGGTACAACTCTTGAAGACATGAGAGTAGGCAAAAACTTTCTAAACAGAACCCAAGTTACATAAGAAATAATAGAAAGAATTAACAAATGATATCATTTCAAATTATAAAGCTCTTTCACAGGAAAACAAACAGGTACTAGAGTGAAGTGATAACCTAAAAAATTGAAAAATATTACCAGCAAGTACTCAACTCTAGGCTATATAAAGAATGCAAATAAATTAGACCTTTCCCCCAAATTTAAAGACTCAGTCCAAAAATGGGCATCTGAAAGGAATGGATGTTTTTCAGATGAAGAAGTACGAACAATAAATAAATATATGGAAAGTATTCAGCATCAGTGGTCATTTGAGAAATGTAAATTAGAACAGCAGTAAGATTCCATTTCACTCCAAAATAAATGGCTGTCATCAAGAAATCAGCCAATAACAAATGCTGGCAAGAGTTGGGGTAAAAGGAACATTTCTCCATTTTTGTTGGGAGTGTAAATTGGTACAACTACTAGGAAAATCAGTATGCAGAGTCCTCAAACAAAGAAACAAAGCAGAGATTGGTTCCATTTGGCTATTCCCCTTCTAAGTATCTTCCTGAAAGAGGTAAAAGCATCCCATCAGAGTGATAGATGCATACCATGTTTATAGCAGCACAATTTATAACAGCTAAATCTTGAAAACAGCCCATATGCTCATCAACAAATGAAATGTACTTATATAGAAAATGTACTTATATAGAAAATGTGTTTTCTTTGTCCATTCATTTGTTGATGGGCATATGGGCTGTTTTCAAGATTTAGCTGTTATAAATTGTGCTGCTATAAACAGTATGCATCTATCACTCTGTATTTATATACAAAATGTGGGGCCGGGGGCATAGCGCAGTGGCACAAGCTCCTGCCTGGCAAGCACAAGGTCCTGAGTTCAATTCCCAGTTCCAAGAAAAAGATAAAGGAATACTATATACAAAATGTGGTATTTATATACAATGGAGTACTGCTCTGCATAAAGGGTAGACGAGGAATTTTTAGGTAGATAGATGCTCCTTGAGTCAATAATTTTAAGTAAAGTAAATCAATCACACAAGTTTGTATGCTGCGTTGTTCCTCATGTGAGAAATACAAAGTAAATGGGGAGCAAAATGAAGGATAGATAATGGAAAGAAGGAAGAACGGATTCAGATGGGTTTTGGTATTAAGCACATCACAGTTTAACCTCTGTCAGAGTACAAAACAAGTTATTTGAGCTATTCACTATTCATCTCAAAATAGTTAATTTTAAAGAAATACAATTAAAATTGTTAAACCTTACATTAAATGAGATGACACATGAAATTTGATATGAGTAATAACTCTATAAAACAGACTTAAAACCAAACTGTACAGTTTTTCTCGGTGGAGCAACCTTAAATTTATGAATTACCAGTTTGCTTTTCTCACTTGGGTGCTATTTGTATTAGGATACTAGGAACGGGCTGGGGATTTAGCTCAGCGGCAAAAGCACCTGCCTGGCATGCGCAAGGTTGTGAGTTCGGTTCCTGGTACCGGAGAAAAAAAACAAAAAACAAACAAACAAAAAAAAAGATACTAGGAACATATCATAGTCTGCATGTAGGAAGATCTAAAGGACACAGAATTTCTATCAAGTAGTCCTTTTTTGTAACTAGTTTCTCTTACGTTCTGTTAGTTATGTCCATATCTTCTACATTGGAAAGTTACTCATGATTCCCAGAGTAACTCTCTATGAAAAAACCTAGGGTGTTGTCTTTAAATTTGGCATGCTTCAAAATAAAAAAGAAACAGACTTGATACTCGTACAGCTTCCATAATTGCTTTGTTGAGGTGAAGCTCATTTTCACTTTCATCACTGATGTGGTTGTCACTGTCACGTTTGTCATCCTCATGACTAGTGCACTACTGTACTTATCTATTATTTGCAGAACTTTGATTAAAAAACACTCAAAATATTTGTGAGAAAGAATGCAGTTTTGCTGTCAAGTAGTTCATGCTCCGTGGCAAACACTCCCCTGACACTGAAGCCACACACCACCCTTCTGTTTTCACTGAAACAATGTCAGCATCGCATTCTCCAATCCTTTTCCTAACAGAGCCTTTATTATGTGCAGATTTCCATCATTTTCCATTCTGCTCCACCATCAAATCTTGTAACACTCAGGAGAAACTGGACTCATCTCCAGACCTTGGAGTGAAGACCTTGGAGTGAATTCTGATTAACCAAAAACCACACCACACAAAAGCCTGGAGTGTGTATTACAAAGATCTTTGTCACTTCAAAATTTAAGAAGACAAGAAACAGTCAATAAAATATGCACAGTCCCCAGGGCAAGGACATTCTCCAAGCCAACCTCAAATACAGTGCAGTGAAGAGCTCTCCACTGAAACTCCCTGTGGAAGCATAGGTACAGGACAAGGATGTGCCCAAGGGAAAACTTTGTAGAGAAGAGAATCAATCTAATAAATGACTTCTCAACCATCAAATAGTAAGTTCTCAGCTGACTTTCCTGGTTCTGTATAAATGAATTGGGTCTGGATGTAGCTCTGGTTCTGGCCTGTATTTAGGCATAAATCTTGTTCTGAACCTGGCTCTGGATCAACGACTACTGTGTATCTCTCCATCTTTAATTTTTTAATTAAGGTTTTAAGAAATTATTTTAGCACTGGTCAGTAGGTACAGATATCTGAGCATTTAGGGTCCACAGATTGATGTACAAGAGGAGAAGCCTACACATGACCTGTAGTTCTTAAACTTTGACCTATGTAAAGTAGAATCTGTATACGGGAGAAAGATTAATGTAGATATTTGGTAGCCAGGAGTAAGGATTGTGATAGAAATGATCGCGTGTGCATTGAAAATTCATGCTTCCATTTACATTTCCATAGTATGGTATTATTATAGGCAAGGAAAGGCCTAACCAGGTGGAGATTTCCTTCCTCCCTTTATATACAACTTGGTGCATATATCTCTACTATTTTTCACTTTCTGCTAACTGGGAGCAGGATACTCTAGGGCTCTAAAAATTTCTGGAGCTACTAAATAGAAATGGAAGGACTCAAATTGTTGAATAACAGCAAAGTGGAAAGCTACCCATTAATCTGTGCAACCCTTATTGAACTCAGAGTACTAAAGATAATTTCATTGTTTTATATAACAATTTAAGAATTTATAAAAGCAACCAATCTTAATTATTTTAAAGAGCTTATTCTACTGATAATTATTCCAAACTTAGTATACCCTGTGAAAATTACACTTGTTTTATGTTGCTTTAAATTTAATAAATAAATAAGTTAATTTACAGTTTATACATTTGAAATTTTTATCCAATTAAATTCATAATAAAACAATATTTTAAAAAATATTTATTTCCATGAAATGTGAATCAGCAATGATATCTGTTTGCAAGGTTTTTGAAGATTACAGAATTTCAAGTACTTTAGATATTCCTAGATTAAATTTACAGTATGAGTTAATTATGTAGGCATGCATTTAAATTAATTAAGTTGCCATTCTACAAATCATTTTAAGATCTAGGCTGGAGGATTCTAGAAGGCAAGAATATTTTCCTTTCATTTGTGTTTTAAATTTCATTTCATTTCTCACTAATTAAAATATAGAAAGTAAATACAAGGTTTTACTAAATAGGTTGGATGTTGGTGATACAGTCATGACCATGGATACATAGCAAAAGTCATTAGTTTTGTTTTATAAAAAGCATTAAATTACTTTAAGATGTTATTGGGACATATTTTACCTGTAGTAAATGGTGTACCTAATCATAACTTTTACTTTAGTTGCAAAGACAATTATTCTCACTAAAACTAAACAAAGATCAAATACTTTTAATTCCTGCTTTTTCTTTTGTGTGACTGAAAAAACATCTTGAATCAAAACCCCCTTACATTGGCAAACAACCACCTTGACCTTAAAGTCAGGCAATCTCTCTCTAGTCAAATCATTTAGAGTCTGGCTCAAGGGAAAATATCAATTTTGGTTCAATACCCTGCAAATCTCAGCAGTCAAGCAGAACAAAATATAATTCAGCATAAAAGCTGAATGTTGGATTTACTCCTTTTTTTCTTTTCCTTCCTTCTTTCTTGATTGAATATGACTTTATAATTTACAGAAAAAATTCTGAATTTATCTTATGGTATGGTGATATGTAGGCATAATGCTATGAAATAATTAATTATTATTTTTGTTTTTGTCATTCCCCTGGGATATTTATAAGTCAAGATTCTCTTAGCTCTTGAAAATACTATTTCATTCCTGTTCCATTATTTACCTCAGATTTTGTTTTAACCCTTTTCTCTTAAAAACTTCTCTAAGTTTGCTCTGAAGTAGGTCCCAAGACCTTCCTTCTGTAGGTATCCATTCTATATCAGAGGAATGGAATGACCTTGGTTTGAGGAAACAGGGAATAATCAGGCTTTTCCGAATTCCCCCATTTTCCCACTTCATTGCTCCCTGGTCATGCCCTTTGTCCAACCAGACTTCTCTTCGACTATGCATTACTCATCAAACTTAGCACAACAGATGCAAGTTTTCCTGTTTTGTTTTTTTTTTTTTTAATTTCCAAAGGTTCCTGTGTCATGTGAAACTTGCAATAAGTACATTTGTTTCCTTTTTCTTGTTCCCTTGCCTTTTATTATAGATGCTTCAGTCATAAACCTAGCAATGGATGAAACAGCTCTCCTCTCCTACCCCTCACTCCCAAAACTGCTCTGTACGTTTTGCCTGCAGTGCCCCATGCACACCCTTCATCTTTATTCCTAGGTCACACATCATTTCTCCTTATTTCCTCTACTCTTCCTCAATACTTTTATGATATAATGAATTTAATCTATGTGAAATAAACCTTTGTAAGAGAGTCTGGAGTGGAAAGAGAATGGCGCTTGTAAATACAAATGCTCTCTTTAATGGGGTAGGGTATTCGTCTCATCATTTCATTCATAATGGTATCATAAATGTTAGAAATATTAGTTATTTTTGAAGCAACATGAAGAAGAAGCATCTCATATTTTACAACTCTAAACTATTCAAATGTCCTTCTGACAGTCTTGCAAGCTGTGAATCATTGCTAAATATTTTATGGTAAGAAAATGAAGGTAAAAAGAGGCTTCTAAAGTCACATAGTTAGTAGCTGGGCAAGGCAGGATTTGATGTCAGGGTTGTGATCCTAGTGCCCAGCTATGAGCCAGTGAGCAAGTACAGACCTGAGAAGAATCGCCAGAAACGCTCTTTGTGATGGGTGGTGGACTATGATCACTACAGTACCACCCAACACGAATGCTTTTTTCTTTTTTTTGTAACAGGGATCAAACTCAGGACCTTGTGTTTGCCAAGCAGAAGCTTATGCCACTGAGCTATATCCCCGGTCCCCTAATGCTGTTACAGAAATAACTTTTGGAAATTTTTTAAGGATGCACCAAAAGGAAATGTTGCTGAAACTTTCAAAGCAAGAAGGAAAAATCTCAAGTACCTCTGGAAAATAGCCTGCATTTATGACTCAATATCAATATCTAAAAAGATTTTATATA
>NW_004955440.1:7938691-7991516 GCF_000276665.1 Chinchilla lanigera
TGAACTCACGACCTTGGGCTTGCCAGGCAGGCGCTATGCAGCTAAAATAAATCCCCAGCCCCAAAAAAGAGATTTTGTGGTTAAATACATTTTGGAAATGCTAGCGTACACCAAGGCAAATAGTTTTGCCTGCTATAGTTCTTAGAGAATTGGATGAGCCAAAATGCCTCTGTAAGTGTCCAATTAGAGTGATATAATATACACCAATCATCAAATTTGATCTCTCAAATGTATTAGTAAAACAGCTAGTTGTATCTCAAACGACAACTATCATTTGCAAGGAATGGTTTGGACTTCATAAATCTAATACTTTCCATCACTGGTATGTAAGTATCATGAAAGAAGGAATAATACCAGCTCTTGTGTTACTGATATGTCCTAGGTGCTTGTATCATCCATAGTACCACAATAAAATATGTTCTTAATAAATACTTGTTTAAAGAATAAATTTATATATAAATATTACCTTTCTGTACCCTTGTTTGAATAACCATTCCCGTTGTACTTGTCCTGATGTCTTTGCCTCCAGTGTATAACAAAAAGTGTCTCATTTTCCCTGTTTTACATGGGTATATGTGACTTGTCCATGATTCCAACCAAAGTGCTAGTTCTACAATTCAAACAAAATCTCTCTGACTTCATAAAATTTACTTTTAAATGTTTTACTTCTTAAACAAGTTATTTGAGTTGTGCAGTCTTAACTCTTGTCAATGAACAAATTGCATTGTAAAATCCTAGGCATATGTTTATGATATATCTATCTACTATATTTTAACCTGCTGCATCTGTAATTGATCACAGTGATATACTCTTATTTAATTTCCTGACAGTTTTTGAGACTACAAGTACTAAATTAACCACCAGAGCACAATTTAGGAGTAAGTATATGATATGGATTCATTTCACACTTTTTACTTCAGTTAATCCTTCGATTAACCAAATTATCTCATGTATGACTCAAGCATTTATATTTTTATTGGGGAGAAAAAAAGAGACAAATTTCGGTCACAATTCTGTTTAATACTTGAAAAACATTTCACATATGCATATATCTGTATGTATTTGAAGCAGAAATATTTAACTGATATTTGAAATGAGGAACAACTTTTCTTGAAACTGGGAAAACTCTTTTTAAAACTTATGTAGTGTTAAGTATGATGTGGTAAAAAAAATTTCATCTAAAGTAAATATTTATTCATACACTACAGCAAAGTCTTACCACTAATCAATAGCAGGGCATGTTTCAGTATAGAACTAATTTCCAACTTGCTCCATTCAAAAAAGCAAAAATATATAAATTGAGAGAGAGAGAGAGAGAGAGAGAGAGAGAGAGAGAGAGAGAGAGATAGAGAGAGAGAGAGAGAGAGAGAAGGTAGAGAAAAGCCAAGCTTAAAATATGGCCAAATATATATTGCTCACAATTATTTTATGGACAAATTTCATAATCAACTCTGTTCCCAATTTAATAAGTTCAGCTGAATAAAAAATTCTGGGTGTATTATTAAAAAATATACAGCCAAGTAAATGCTGCTTGGGTTGTAAAACAAATCTGGTATTTTTAAACCCATTAAGGTCAAACTCTAAAAGTCAGGTCAGATAATTATTATAGTGTTATATTTCTACAATAAAGTTAAAACAGACATAGCCAAATATGTACCACTCTGGCCAATTAGAAAAACACAACAGAAATTTTAGTGGTGCAATGTTTCCCCTTTAGAAGGTGAGGAAAGAGTTATTTCATGTTTATCTAGAGTAAGGCCAAATGTAGCACCACATTCCTCTTGGCCAAATTTCTACTAAGGCAAAAGCAGAATGAATATGCAAGTGTGCTTTTGACCATAGGCCAATATTTTTAAAAGGACAGAGATTTTCCTTCTCTGATATCTACATTTAATGACTGAAAAACAGTGCTAGAGAAACAAAGCAAACAAAGGATTCTAAAGGATCCATGGCGCTAAGTGATACATGACAAAATTCCACTTAAACAGGCCCAAAGAAATTCAGCAGAGAATAAGTACAAGCAATGTGAGGGCTTCTACTTTTAATTCTGTGCCCAAAAATGACAAAATATGATTATTTCCATACAGTGACAGGGAGAAATGGGAAGCTTGAAAACTTAAAATGTGTTGTTGTTCATAAAATGAGACAGGTTTCACATACATTGTATTTCAGACTGGTGGCTTTGAGAGTGTCTGAATCACTGCTCATAATGTGGACAGAGTAAAGCAGGGGAACGAGAGGATAAATGCAGTAACTCCACCTCTTAACATTTTGGAGAGGTGAGGCAATCTAAAGGCTAATCTGAAAGTCAGTACAGGAAGAAAAAAACATAGGCAAATATACTATTAAGCAGGGCGCAAAAAGAATGTCGTTAGCACATTTGTAAATTTCCAATTCTTTCTTACTATCCTTATCCAAACACCCAAACAAATCAGTTTAAATACAACTTCTTTTACTAACGTCTTTTGAAGTATCACTGCAGTCAAGTAACCATCTGCTGCAAATACAAATAGAGCTGCATTCAAGAATTATATTACACAGCCTTCCTAGCAGAGATCTTACGGCAAGCTGTTCTTGTCAAAATCAGAACCATTGTGATGATGCATCTTAATATTCAATCAGACTTTAAGTAAAGAGTGACAAAAGTCCACATATGGATGACAGCTGTTTCTTCGGTAAATATTTTCCCATTTATTGAATGGAGGCTTATGGCAACCTAGGATATATTCCATCAGAAATTTCAGCCTCGGGCTGGGGATTTAGCTCAGAGGCACAGTGCCTGCCTGGCAATCGTGAGGTCATGAGTTCGATTCCCGATACCAGGGAAAAAAAAAAAAAGAAAGAAATTTCAGCCTGAACTGCCTGAGGACTACTAGAACAACACAAGAATAGTAAAATTTCAGCTTTCAGCTCTCGTCTACAAAGTAGATCTTCTAAAACAACAGCTACTTCAATTAAAGTAGTAGACTATGTCATTAATTTGAGCGGTACACTATGCCATTTATTTGTCATTAATTTCCTTGCCCACTACTGACAGGCAAAAAAATTGAATTTATGGAACTCCATTTTCTGCCCCTGGCTCACTAATAATACCAAAATATTTGTAAAATAAAGGCATAATTAGTTTCTGTATTGATTTTCTAAATGTATGAATGAAGTTGACTGTAATTTAAACATTTTATGGCTGTATTTTGACAAACAGTGAAACATTAAAAAAGATTAATGAGCCTATTATCTAAAAGAAGGTCTTATAAAACAAGGCCTCTTTTTAACCAATAAAGTGGCTTGCAAATTAAAATGTTTCAATAAAAGAAGATGGATTCTGAGGAGGAATTCATTAACTCCACAGTGATATCCAGTTTACATTTCAATAGTTATCAATGCAAGAGTCTAGCAAAGATACCTTAATGGTTTAGTAATACTCTTGAAAATGCTTTGTACCTCATTTATAAATTTTAAATGTGATACTGGAAATAAATATGGTAATGAAATATCATTCAAGTAGCATCTGTGTACTTTGCTAACTACAAAGTCCTCTGCTAGGTAACGAAAAGTCTGTCTCTTTATCCTAAAACTATCCTTTGGTGACCATAAAGTAATTCTTGCAAGGGAGGAAGGTTGTAGTGTCTTAGGGTAGGCTTGAAATATTGACCATTTATGGAACTGATATTTCCCCAGCTTCTGATTAGTTAATTAGAGTCTTTATTCTTGCCTGCAATCCAAGAAGTATAATCAACAATTTTCTTTTAAAATGTTGCATTTTCTTTCCCATTTTCCATGAATCTTTTCAGATTTTATTGTTTTTAATAGAAATTTTCACTAAGCAAACATGATAAAGAAGAATGTCTTACCCTGCAATTGGATCTACTGCTATTGCCTTAGGATTCTGAAGGTCGAGGTCAATCAAGGTGACACACACAGATCCGTTGAAATTACAAGCAAAGATTCTGTCACTGACATGGTCCGCAAAATAAAGATTTCTGGTGAGCCAGTCAATGGCCATCTGTTCCACATCTGAAAAACACGTACATAAAACACTGAATCATGGGTAGAGATTTGTCATCATAAGCCAAAAAGTCTATGACTGCCCAAACCATCACAAAGGCTACTCCTAAAGGATGGGTAATTTTACCATACACTACAAACAAAAAATGTCTTGTTACAACAAAGCCAATGACTTTAGTATGTAAAATAATTGCTTTTTATACCTTTCTTCTTGCTATCAGAAGATTGAAGATGACCTAGACAAACGGACAAAGAATTTCTAAATCTTAAAATATAGTTATTTGTAGTATAACATTTCTCTTACATTTGCCTTTATCCAAAATAGGTAATTTAATTCTATGAACACAACAGGTTCAAAAGCACAGCTAAGAATCTGTAGTAATATGAGGACACCTCTCATAAATGTGAGATCATCCTTTATTCCCAGATTCTGTGCTATTATTCCCCTCAAATGCACAGAGATTTCGCAGGTACAAAAAAGAGCAGAAGATTCCTTTACTTAAAAAAATCCTTTAGAAATAAGGCAAAAGAAGCAAGGCCATTTTTTCAGAGGTATGCTGAGATATTGAAAAGGCCTAGTTGAGGACTGATTCATTCTCTGGAGTGCAATCCAATAGCATTTTTTATGATGAAGGAAATATTCCTTATCTCTACTTTCCAGTAAGGTAGCCACTAATCAAAAGTGTTTATTGACCAGTTCGTGGCCACTGTGACTGGGAAACTGAATCTTCAGTGCATTGCATTTTAATTAACTTTGTCTAAATTCAAATAACCTCAGCAGTTGTGTGCTTGTTAGTATATTAAACTTGTAACAAGTGGCTGCTATGGATAGTGCAGATGTAGAAGAAAGTGTCTGTGTTTCACTTGAGTGTTTTCTACTTGATCAAGTTCTATATCCCATGACATTTCATGTTAATTTGAAGATAATTTTCAAGTAGAAAGGATACCCTAAAGATCATGGTTGTATTAACCTCTGAGGCATCTAACATTTTTATACTTAACTTACAAATCTCATTTAAGCATTATTTTTTTTGACAATGCTTGTCAGTAGCCAAATTTAATAATGCTTTTTGATTAGGAAAACTAGCCTGGCTCCTTCAATAATTTCATAAATAAATTTCTAATTCTTGATCAGTCAATATTTTTATGAAATTGACGCTTTCAACTCTTGATAATTACAATAGTCTCTCCTTATTCATGGGATATATTTTTCAAGATGCTTCAAGCTGGCAGGAGTAGCCAAAACAGTACCAAACTCAAAGTACGGTATGAGTTCTCCTTTACATGCACACTTATAAGAAAGTTTATTTATACATTAGGCCTAGTGAGCAAAAACACAAGTAATAATAAAATGGAACAATTGTAATTATACACCACATTGTTATGTGAATGTGGTCTCTTATTTCTAAGTCTCTATCCCTCATAAGGTTTGTTGCACCCTACTGACCATTCTATGGGTAACTGCTTCAGAGAAGTCACAACCACAAGTGAAGAGAACATCCTATTATTTAAATACTTCCTTGCTTGGACTTAGTACGGACTTTTGATTGAGTAAACAGAGTGACATCTTCAGTACAGACGACTCAAAATATGGTATGCTGAATACTATAATTTGAAGGAATTTGAGAAACAGAGGCATAGGAAGAGCTGTCCTAAATCCTCCCTCTTCCCTGAATCAGTTCATAAGACACACTCCTATGAAAGCGGTCTATCCATATCCACAGAGAAAAGGAATATGCCTAATTCTGAGGATAGAGGGACATAGAGGAAAAAACTGGTAAGCAGACCTTGCTACAGTCCTATTTTTCTATAACCTTTCATGATTCAACAAAACACCCAGGTTTAACACTTTTTTCAATTCTTCCTTTTCTCTATACCCTATTAAATACATGTGTATAGGTTTCTTTGTTAATATATTTTGTTTGTCAAATGTGCATGGTCCCAAGTGGAAAAAATAAGATGGGTGTAGAAAAAGATTTTTTTCCTTTCCCTTTAAGAGGTTATTTCTGTAATCTGAACCTCAATATTTTCTACTCTGTGCCTTTAAATACTTCCTTGGTAACATACTGCTTCAGTGAATGTCGTTCTGTCAACAGAGAGACTAAGAAAATTACATGTGCCAACCTTACCATTCATGTTTTCAAAACAAGGTAGAAGAATGAACACCTTTATGGCAATTTCTATCATGGTCTGCAGGGATAAACAGAAAATTTATATTGCAATGTACCAGATACTGGATTTTAGGTCATCTATTATAGTATCATTCCTGAATTATATAGTTTTTTTATGGAACCATAAATATTTAAATGTTCCCAAAACTCCAAGAAGCTTATTTTCATCCAGTCAGCAACCAGGACTTTTAAAAGTGTGAATTGTATCTCTGTCTTTAGAAATCTGCAGGAGTAGGGTGTGTTTTGAATTTGAGTCCCTTTGCATTAGAATATCAGCCAGGGCCCAGAGCTACTGTTTCAAATGCCATTTCAAGCACCTTGGGTTCAGATAAAGTATAAACCAGACTCCACTCGGTGGCCCTCATGCTGAGCATGCAGTTGCTTTAGTCTATGTAATTGTGATTTCACACAAAAGAGTTGCTTGCTAGCATACACATATTCTTTTAGTTCTTTCATACTTCTGAAAAATTCTGTCCTATTGAAATAATGGGTATTGTTAAAAATCATCAGGTTTGAAATAGGCCTCACAGAAGATTCTGTTAAGGTAAATATTTTGCAATTATGGATAACCGATTTTATTTCCTTCCCTTACAGTATGTTTCTGTCTATCTTTAATGTAGTTCATGTTAAAACTGGAGAGTTTAGGCAATTAGACACAGTGTTCAAGCAAACAAATCAATAAATAAAAATGTATAGATAATACTGAGTCTTAGAAAGTAACACCTCCAAGTCTGGTATACTTTGGGCTAAAGAATATTGCAGGAATTCAGAAGTAGAGATTATGATCTTCTCTTGCTCTCTTATTCACTCTCTTTCCTCTACCCCAAAATGAATCTTAGAAACTAGGTTCCCTTTTTTCCATGGGAACTAGGAATCTTTTTTCCCAAATCAAGTCATAAAAGTGAGAACAACTACTGTAACCTTCCTCCACTTCTCTCTGGAGGCATTAGCCACAAAGAAACTATTGTTTCTGCTATTAAGTCATAAGGTCTCATTCCAATGCAGTCCTGCCCTACCTTAAAGGAAGAAATGCTATACACAGAGACCAGGAAGAGCTGGAGCAGACAAGGCTTGCAAGATTCGCCCTGCATGTATCATCATTGTATCATACCCTTTCTGTCCAATCCTATTTCCACAGGGAGATCCACTTGGTATCGAAGAACGAAGTATACAAAGTTTTCTCAGGGTCTTTGTGCTTTCATTTCTGAAGGTACCCATGTAATGGAAAACTTTGATTCAATAAATTTGATTTGATTTTATATTGTAAACCTCTGTTTCACCATACGATTGTCTTCTCTGACCTTCTCAATGGTTGAGGACATGTAATACACCTCTCTACTTCTGGACAGACTGATGGTTAGATCGATCTATAGCAAGCTAGCTAGCAAGACAGAGACAGACAGACAGACAGACAGATAAACAGAGCAGATAGCTAAGTCAGTAAATGATAGTATTTTTCATTGCTACGTGCTTGCAGTGCACAGTGACTTGGCTCTTCATGGAGAGTGTGTACACGTACACAGCACACCTCTACTGTTCTTTCCATCCTCCTCTTATCCCCCTCACTTTATCTCTTGGTCCCCGTCACTTTCAAATTCTCTGTCTGCCATTTATTTTGTTCCTTATTTGTTTGGGATTCTCATATGAAAGAAATCATGGGATATGTAAGCTTCTGTGTCTGTTTTATTTCACTTAACATTATAATCCCAAAGTACAACCATTTTCCTACAAACGACTCATTTGTCCTTTCCATTGCAGAATAGTACCCTATCATATATAAATAACCACAGTATCTTCATCTGTTCATCTGTCAATGGACATAGACACGACTTCCAAGACTTAGCTATTGTGAATTGTGCTGCCATAAGCACGGGCATGTGGGCATATATGTACCGCATAATTTGATGACTTTAGCTCTTTGGAGGAAATACCTAGAAAGGGTATAGCTGGGTCAAGTGGAAGTCCTAGTGTTTTTTTTTTTTTTTGTCCTTCTTTTTGAGACAAGGTCTGACTATGCAGTTCAGGCTGGCCTTGAGCTTACTTTGTAGCCCAGGTTGGTCTCGAACTCACAACAATCCTGCTGCCTCAGCCTCCCGAGTGCTGGGATTACAGATGTGTGCCACCGCGCCCAGCAAATTTTGTTGTTTTGAAGAATCTCAATACTGGTTTTCAAAGTGACCGAAATAGTTTACACTGGCACCAAAATGAATAGGCTTGGCTAAATTTAATATGTATTAAATGTTTCTGAAACCAAAAAAGCTTCCCCCCCCCTACCATGCCAGCTAAAAAGATTTTAAACTCTGAAATATTTTCTGTTTACAGAACTCTAGAAATGAATTGAACATTTTCGGAGGGAGTTAACTATTCAAGTTGACATGTTCTTTATTTTATTTTTATTTAGCTGCACCATAAAAAATTCTCTGGACTTTTGAGGATAACCATAATAATTTTATAAAATTATTAAAATACAAAATTTTAGTAAGAACTCTAGGATTTTATCATTATGAAATCAAAGTTTTAAATATCTTCCTTTTACATTTTCTTAATTGCTGTTTATTATTTCTTCAACCAAAGTCATCTAGATTTTGGCCTTATGGTTTCTTTGAAATGGCTCATTTTTAACCACTCACAATTTTAAGTTCAATTCTAATCAAATTTCACTTGTGTCTTGTATGAAAAGAAAATCAGACCATACAGAGAAAGTCACAAGATGTGTTTGTATGAGAAAGGGTGTATGAGGACACAGTGCAAAGTTGACTGCTTCTGAGCCCAGCGCAGAGACCTCAGAATTAAATCTTGTGGCTACTTAAGTCTTGGGCTTTCCAACCCCAAGAACTAAGAAAATAACTCTTCATTGTATGAGTCACAAGTAGTATTTTATTATGATAGCTCTATGAAAACAAAATAACCACTCACATATTGTTTGAGAGAGTGGTCCATGACACCAAAGAATATTAATCTTACTTAAGATTATTAAGAATAATCTTAAGAATATTAGCCTTACTTTGCCAAGAGAAATGTAAAGGACATAGCTGTGTATCACTTTAATGTCATTGTGGACCACGGTTTAATAGATTGACCTAAGAACTAGTTAATTCTCACGGGATATGCATCTTTAATTGATTTGCAATTTAATATTGGTCAGTAAGCTCCATTCACTATGAATTTAGACATTAATTATAGAATGATAAATTTCAAATCACTTTCAATTAATTGAGAAGATAAAACTAAAGGTTATATTTTAATTATTCTTAAAATATGTCTGTTATATCTTTTCATCAATCATATTTTTAACTTTGTGGAGTATATGCACTGGCAAAGTTTAGCAATTGACTTTTTCTCCATTTATTTGCTGTATGATCATCAAATGGCCAAAAATGGCAAATTAAGTGTCTATAAAGATCAGAAACATAAAAAGATAAAATTTAAGGATTATGTGAAATTTAGATGAATCTTAGAAATTGTACATCTACCTAAAATGTCAGTCTCAATTTCAACTGTTGGCTTTGATAGTGAAATGTTTCATTGTTTCAAAGTAGCTCAAAATATGGATTGCTATTGAAAACTTCCAATTTTTATATGTTATGCCCACTTGTAAAATTTGTAACAAATTTTGTGTATCAAAAAAAGCTGTCTGCAACCATATCAGCTCAAAGCCACTAATGATTACAATGAAGCAAAGAAATCACTTCATACAATTAAGCTCAGCCCTGCCTTCTACTCAAAGCCATAATTTTGAGAAGCTTGCCAGCAGGTGTAAAAGTTGTTGTCCTTACAGTGAATAAGAATAATCAAAGTTCCAAAGTTCTGAGATGATTAAATCAAATAATAAATAGTGTTGCGAAGACAATAATACAGGATAATGACTGCATGATCGGTCAGATAAGGCATCCTGCAAGAAGTGGTATTTGAATTGGAATGACAAGATGCTAACTAAGCAGAGGTAAGATTTCAAGGCTTAGCAAGCAGAAATGAGCTTGGTATAGTCCCAAGATGGCTAACATGGGTGGGAGCTGTACCAGAGCTAAAATGTAAGTGAGTGAAAGAGGATGAAGCAGAGATGGGAGGGTAAACGATGGGTGCCGTGAAATGATGGATTTTATAATGATTACGTTGTAAAATTAGGAAATGACTCAAGCATGAACTTTCTTTTATTACACAGTAAATGTGCATGGTTTAAAAATTAAAACACTTCATCAAGGCTCCTGATGAAAAACAAGAGTGTCCACTCCACCCTTGAGATTCTCCTCCAATTGTTATAGCTATTTGAATTGCCCATATTTACTTCCACAATTCTGTATAATGTTTCTGCTGCCATTTTTAAGCTTTAAACATTTTTTATGTTGACTTTTTACTACATAAAACTATATCATTCTTTATGCTTCTTTACAAGTACACATACATAAATTCTCATATTCTCCTCACCTTCCTATAATCTGTTTTCAATTAAATTAATATCCATTGTTTATATGATCATGACTGTATAATTTGCTGTTATTCAGTGAGAATGCTTATTATGATGATACTCCCACTTTGGAAAACTTTATATTTTCTCTAGTTAATTACATCAAGTTCCAATTCTCTTGTCATAATATAATATTGAATAATTGTTGCAAAGTACTCTGAAACTCCTCCCCAAATAGAAAAACATGCCGGTATCAGGTTTTTCTTGTGTGAGGGTTTTTTGTTTGTTTTCTTTTTTTTTTCTTCCTTTCTCTTTGGATGTTTGGCATCCTTCCTGCGACCTGCTTTCCTCTTCTCTCAATCTGAACGTGTTTGCTCCCTAGCCGTGGTTCAGGTTTCTGTTCTTTACTATCTCACACCTTTCCTGTTTCTCAGATTAAATATCCTGTCTTCCATCAAACTGTAGGATATTCGATACACTGCAAATACATGACAACACATAGCCTGGCAAAATGGAATTTTAAAGGTTAGATTTATTTTTTCCTTTGGAGGTAAATGTCTCCTCCAAACTTCCTAAGGCCTAGAGGATAAACCCTATTCTCCACTCCCCTCAGCCCAGATAAATGGACTAAAGTTGCAGGTGTGGGCACCAGGAAGTTGCCTTCCAACTTCCGCTTGCCAAGGGTGTTATCATCTCTTTCTCCCTTCAGCCTAGGTAAGCAGAAAAAATATGCAGCTGCTGACCTGAGGAGTTAGGATCCAGGACAGGTGAAACAAGTCAGCAGTTGTTTATTTTCTGTGTGTCCCAAGCCTATTCTACTCTTTAGAAGACATGTGCACCCTGCACAGGGAGACGGTGATTTGAAGCAAATTAGGCCTCCTCATCACCAGGGAGGTAGCTTTGAATGAAGGATTTTACCTTTTCTGCAATAATAAATAGCTTTCTACGGTTTAGTCAGCAGGGAGCAACCAGACCTGAGGGTAAGAACCTGAGTGGTCCTTAACAGTTTGAAAGAAGCTCTCTGGCTGTGGGGAGTGAAGTAGGAAACTTAAAAGCTAGGCTATTCTTGGAACGGGTAATCCTTTTATTACTGGCCCCATCCTATGCTTCTCCTTCAAAAGTGCCCAGGGGCTCTAATTTTTTAAGTCTTTCATGGGTTCTCTCTCTTGGCATCCTATCTGCACTCTAGCAAATCACAAACATTAAAACTTAATCATTTAAAGTTCAATCTTCTACATCATATTGTCCAAATATTCTTACCTACTTTACTTTTCTTCTGATATGTTTGGATTAATAAATTTATCCACTGTACTTATAGTAGAATTTGAAAGAAAGACATGATATAAACATTTGCCACTTTCATTGTTCAATGGAAAGTCTCTGTGCATAGTTTCTAAAAAGGAATTTAAATGTCTGTTTAGTGTTTTTAAAATGTAATTCTAGTCATTGTGCTGACAAAAGAAGTAAGTCTGAAAATAACTAGCCATTCAGCCAAGTACTACAATTATCGGTGGGGAAATGTGCAAGTCTCAGAGTATCAGAGCCATGGTGAAGTTCTGTAGCAGACATCATTTGCCTTAGTCAACACTCAGCGTGTAATTCTATTTAAAAAGATTCATTAAGTGTTGCTATATATCTGGTGAAGGAGTCAAGAATCACAGCAAAAATTTTGAACACATCAGAAAGTGGCAGAAGAAATCCAAAAATAATAGGCACTATGAACTTTTCTGATCTTGTTATATAGAAGGAATATTTTAACTTCATGTTTTTATTCTATTTAAATAGTCTTCCCAATCTGCGATGATAAAAAAGGTAAGAATGGACAAAAAGCTTATTCTGTTTTCTTTTGTTTATATCTCTTCTATGGTATAAATGGGAAATTATCATTGATGTGCTAAACACATTTCTTTGCTAGGATATTTGAAAATGCACACTGACTGATGAAGTATTTAATTCCATTTATTTTTGCTTTTCTGTGTCACCAGAATCTTTACCAGGAAGGATGTACTCACTTTACCCTTAAGTGGCATTAACCTAAACAAAGAGAACAAAGACTAAGTCTGTTTGGTACAATAGTTAAAATGAAACTGTGGAAGTTCAACGAGGTGGTACTGTGAGTGGGCAGAAACAGACTCTGTGGGTCATTATAGAGCCTTTTCCTCTTCCTTTTTCTCACCAAAGTCTGGCTCCTTCTATACTAGAAATCTATTTCTTCAGTGAAAGAAATATCATGAAAATAAGCACTAAGGACACATCTCAGATGAGGGCTCGTAAATGACTACATAATCTACGTATGACTTAGGTGCTTCTGACGTGTGTAAGTGGGTTAATACCAGGTAAAGCCATTGGGTGTTGGGAGTTGTTGATTTTTGTTAGTGGAAAAAAGTGTTAGATGTTTGAGCTTTTGGCCCTGCTTCTACTTCATACTTCTCAGTTCCTTCCTTGGAAAGAGTCAATCTTACTTCCCCTGGGGGGTGCACCTGCTCAGAAATGACATTAGGGTTGTTCTGCTTATACAGGGGAAAACACAGTTGACGTAAAAGTGTCTTTTTTTCCCAAGGAAGAAAACACTGCACTGCATACTTATTTGAGTCATAATCCAAATGTAGTTATACTTCATTCTATCCTTACCCTTTAAACTCACATTCAGTCTACAAAGTCTTCTGTCTTCCACCTGAAGCTATCTACCTCTTTCCACATCTGCTATCTCTCCCCTTGTTTGGACACTATCTTCTCTCCTAAGGATGGCTACAGCAGTCTCTTAACTGGTCTTTCTTCTTACTTTCTTAACAAATTGTAACATTCTTTACAACGCACCCAGAGCAATTATTGTACAACACAAATTATATGGTGACACCAAAGGAGAATTCAGTATGCCTTATAATAATAGTTCTGTAATAGTTAATTACCAGTAAAGTCTTCTCAAACTGAAGTTCATAGAATTATGCTCTGCAAATGCTTTCCTAAGCACATCCTTGATATCTTTACACATATCTGAGTTTGCTGAAGTTTTACTCAACTTTAATTCAAAGCTCTGGAATCCTTTTCTTCTAAAATATTGCCATGAAGAAGTACACATGTGAGTTTGTGTTTGTCCATGTCATTTTAGCGAACAGGTTTTATTCCCAATCTCTGGTCTCTATTATTATCTTCCAAATGACTGCTGATTTTCTTAAAATTCCTGTTGGTAGGTCCCCTTCCATGTGTAATATAAAATCCAGCCTCTGAAATGTCCTGCAAGGATGCTAAGCCGTCCATTTTTCTCATTGTGTCCTTTCTCACTGTACTGCAGTCAAACTCACTTCTTCACTTTTCCTTGAACCTACTATGAATGCTTCCTCCTTGGACGTTTTCACTTGACATTCAAGAAAATAATACCTGACATGTGCATGGCTTGTTCTCTCCCTTCAGTCAGGTGCCTACTAAATATTAGCTTCAAAGAAAGGCTTCCCTTGATCAGAACATATTAACACAATCTACCCCTCTGTATGCACATGTGCACACACACACACACACATACACACAACAGTGACTAATGACCATCAGTTTATAGCAATGCCCTAAGATTATTATTTCCTTCCTAAGATTAATCAATGACAAATTAACTGTTTTTTATCAGTCCACTATCTCCCTACCTTGGAATACAAGCGCAGTATGAACAGCCATCTCAGATGTCTGAATCTAAAGCACAGAACTGTCTTTCACTCACAGTAAGAGTCCAGGTAGTATGTGTCAATGTACTGCTGCTACATTCACAGGAGCCTTTGATCAGGAACCTCCTGACTAAAATCTTTGTTCTTCCTTCTTCCATGAATGAATTATATAAAGTCACAAGTCCATTTTTCTTAAGTCAGCTGCAGTATCTTCCTTGCTTTTGTCCATGAACTCATTTTGACAAGTGATTATTCTTTACATAGAAAAGTTATACAGAGGGGCATGTTAAGTGCACACCAAGGATGTCTAGCTTTATGAACAGACAATTAGGCAGACGGAAGTTTACAAGAATGAATAATCCAGACAAACAACAACTATTTGATGGATTATGATACCTTATGATAGTATGCAAGAATAATAGAAACCAGGAAGCCTAATCAGAAAAATAATGAAAAGTTCAAAAGTACATCCCGTAAAATGTACTTAACGTGACCACAAACACTAACGCACTAAATGCTCCCTGACTTCTACAGTCTTGATGCTCATGCCTGCCAAGCAAAATTATTTCTTTCTCATCTATCTCAGACCTAGAACCATTTTCTGATTCTCAGAGACATAAAATTTTATGGTTCTTGTTCCTTTTCTTATGGAATTTATCAACACGTGGTTTTGTCTTTGAGACTTCAATTTGATTTACCCTCATTATTCTATTTGCATATATTAGATTATGTTATTTTCCCTGATCAAAGAGACTTATGATGAAGTTATTGTTCTTACTATACCATTATATGTTATATGTGCAATCGTCATCTCTAATTTTTGCACAGAACCATTATCATTGCTTATTATCAGTACTTTTCACATCTCTTACCCTCCTGAGTCATGACAAATAGAAAGTGACATGTATTTCTCTTAGGCATTGGTGCTAGTGTAGACTAAGTGAAGAAGAGACTGCACTGCTTTTAGTGGAATGATTTTGTTATAAAATTTTCATTCAGATCAGTGTTATCATTTGCGTTCAGTCTATAAAAGATTTCAACCATGAAAACCAATTACCAAATACTTGTATGATCCTTTCTTATCCATGTTTCTATTGATAAACACTTTATATATTAACCATATTTTAAAGAGATGGCATTCATTTTTGGACCTATATACTTCCCACAATCTGTAAATGGCTTTGGATTGCTTTTTTAAAAGAACAAAAAAATAACAAAATGTAATATCATGATCACTCCTAATTTTCTATCATCTTGCTTTAAAATTCTGTATAATTTGTATTGCTTTTTCTCCTTTTTTATTTTAAAGATAAAAGAATGAAAGCATGTTAACAAACACACATACATTTACAAAGTAACACAAAAACAATACAAGTAATACAGACTTTCAGACAAGGTGATAGGAAATTAACAATGGTTGTTGTATTATATACTGATATCTTCAAATTGGTTACTCAGGTAAACAAATATAGACATGTAAGATTGACCAAGCAATTAAACATTAACTGTTCCTTTCAATAAAGCAATATGGCAGTAGTACAACTGTGTTAACTATTCTGTGTGTGTGTATATATATACACATACATAATTTTCCCCTTCTTTCTCTCTCTCTTTAAAATAAAAAAAAATCCAAGCTAGGCATGGGGAGAATGCCTGTAATCCCAGCACTTGGGAGACTGAGGCAGGAAGATCACTGCAAGTCTGAGACCAGCCTAGGCTACAAAGTGAGCTCAGGGCCATCCTGAACTGCATAGTGAGACCTGTCTCAAAAAGACAAAAAAAAAAAAAAAAAAAAAAAAAATCCAGTGACTACAACCAATCACCAAATGTCTTAATTTGTTTGACATGGATGAAAATCACTTTCCAGAGTAACACTCAGGCATTGTGAAAGATGTCAGGATATCTCTAATTTGATAAATTTCATAGAATAATCAAGGCTTAGGGTAAACCTACAATAGCTAGTAAACAGTTCTCTACCTCAAACATTTCTTTCCTAAAGATAACCTCAGGCTGGTCTACTTTGGGAAATAAATATACTTACATTTCAAGATATATATAGTCTATACACTCCAAAATAGGTTAATATCCATCTTAGGTATAGTATTGCATTAAAATATGTATCTTTAAAACTAATTTTTATATGGCTTCCAAATACTACTTGATTTATATCCAAGGCAAGATATGCATATCATTAAGCTTAAAATAATGCCTCAGAAATGTTCCAGATAATTGTATATCTGTCTAAAATCATCTTACTTTACTCTTCAAATTATATAATGATTAAAATAATTTAGGTGATATATTCAATATAAACTACAGAAAACAGTGTATTATCTTTAAAATTCAAGAAGAAATATTTATAAGTAGATATGACTGAATTTAAATTTACGAAAATAACAATCCCACAACTAGAGGATCATAGACGTTTCATGAAAGTCCCCAAATAAATGCTCAGACTAAACATGTGGAATGGGATGGAACATGGAGATGACAATTTGCATAACCCACACATTAAAAACATTTTGCCTTTATTAACTAGATTTTACCAGCAAACATGTTTCCACAGGTTATATAAAAATTTAATGTAATTCTCTGTGGAATTTTGCATGACTAAGAATAATCATAATGCATTCCTTTAAACCTAAAATATTTGTGGAGATAGTCACAATAGTACTAATTTATTCAATTATGCTTCTCTTGAAATCAAACTTCAGAGCTGTAGATCAGAGTAAAGTGTACTGGTTTTTTATTTTGTTTTGTTTTTTTTGCCTTTTTGAGATGGGGTCTCGTTATGCAGTTCAGGCCTTGAGCTCACTTTGTAGCCCAGGCTGGTCTCAAACTCATAGTGACCCTCCTGCCTCAGCCTTCTGAGTGCTAGACAGGTATGTGCCACAATGCCTGGCTATATTTTCAAAGAAAAGGCAAAATGAAATCTCTGCTTCATTTTAAGTATCTTAAAAAAAATTAAGTGGATTTCTCTTCTGAATGTGACAGACAAATATGTGTCTGTCTTTTAGGTAATCAGGAAGGAATATGAACTATTTGAAAAGCACCTGAAATAGCTTGCAGGAGCAAACAATGCACTGAGCCTAGAGAGGTATCTTGGAGAAAATGCTGAATAGCCCTTTTAAAAAGTAAACTGATGACTTCTAGGGAAGAGATGA
Organism: Chinchilla lanigera; assembly: GCF_000276665.1. Classification (NCBI taxonomy): domain Eukaryota; kingdom Metazoa; phylum Chordata; class Mammalia; order Rodentia; family Chinchillidae; genus Chinchilla; species Chinchilla lanigera. Next base: position 7,956,090 of record NW_004955440.1, read on the forward strand.
AATGGCAAAAGCTACATCATCACATATTTTAGATAAAAATCTTGTGAAGGGGTACAGAATTCACACACATACACAGCACATACACACTCCACAGCCAGTCATAAAACAAGCAAAGGATTACACGATTTTCAAATGAGAAGAATGAAATACAGTGATAATTACTTCCTATACTGGTTTCACAGCATTCATAAGTAAGTAGGGTATAGTGACAAGAGTTTCAATGAAAAGGAATCAGTACACCCTCTCTAGATAAAAGACAGCAGAAATGTTCACAGTGGATACTTTGGATTAGCGCTCTTAAATTTATCATATTGTCTGTCCATTTAACCTATTACCAAGTTTAAGTCTATCTTTTCCATACACATTCCAGGTTTGCATTCTGTATGCTAGTTTACCCGCATTCAGAAATTTACTAACGCAAGTGAGAGCTGAGTCATTTTCCTGCTTTTTTGTAGACTTTTAAACTGGTAAGCATGATTACTAGAAGTAAGACATTCCCTTAAACTAGTGTTTCAATGTTCATTATCCAGCTTTCTAAGTGTCAGGAATTAGTGAGGTGAGATCAGTGACGGAAGTGGCTTTGTTGTAAGTGTCTCTAAATGTTGGAGGGTAGGGTCATCCAGCCTCAGGGTCCAGAGCATTCAGAGCCAAGTGCAGCAGCTGTAGCAATGGTGGGTTTTTCATTCCAGTGCAGTTATAATGAAGACCTCAACAATATTGGTCCTAGAGTTCGATGTTGTCATTTCTAAAGGTACATTTTTGAACTCTCTCCTCTATCTTTTCCAATTTTGAGAACACATAACATTAAAGCTCTTCCTGATTTAAGTAGATTCTGTGACCTGTGCAGAACCTTCACTGATATACCAGTGTCAGAAGCATTATTCTTTAGCACACAGTGAATCTTCTTTAAGAAAAAAATTGAGACTGTATAATAATTTTGATTTCATCTCCCTCTTAGGACTACAAAGAATGTATCAGTATATTTTAAATAAAACAAAAATTAGTAAGGCTATTTGAGGTATTTCGTATGGGTAATTGAAATATTCTCACCAGTTTATGTAAGCTACACACTGTTTTAACTCACAGGAAATTGTATAGAAAGTTTTGTTGCTGTTATTATCATTGTTATCTATAAGGGAAATAATATCTCCAAACATAAAAATCTAAAGTAGAAACTTATTTTATTATGGCAAAATCTTTTGCATGAGCGTGTGTGTGTGTGTGTGTGTGTGTGTGTGTGTGTTTTAGACACAGTCTTCAGTTTCTAGCATACTGTAAGGATATACTTTAAATCAAGACTTTGTTAGGGGTTAGGAAATTAAGTGATTATTGTTGATCAGTAGTAATATAGAGAACTTCTACAATACTGCATTTTGAAATATATAGCTACCTACTTTTTTACTAAAAGTGGATTAAAAATTGTACTTAGTGCATATATTCTTCTTGAATAATGAGCTAAAATAAGATTAGAAATGTCTCCACTAACCCGTAAAGTAAAATAACAGCTGTTGCCGGAACACCTTCTATAACTTCATGAAATATTGTTATTTTAAAATAATAAAGACTTAAAAGCATTTCTCTACCCAAATGGTATAACCACAGATTCAAGATCTAATCATTACATTTGCAATTTCAGGAACTCTGAGTAGTTCAGTGAGGATTATCAGACTTCAGGGAATTATTTCTTGCTTATCAGACACTTGGGAGATGAATACATAAGCCAGGACGCTAATTTATTAATTTATCACCAATGATTGCATGTTCCAGTAACATAAGCAACAAAAAAAACTATCCTAACAAATTCCTTCCTAGTGTCATGGCATCTGAGAAACAAAATCTAAACCGTTTCTTGAATAGCATAGAATCAAAGCAACAAGAATTGTATGAATCCAAGATTTAAGGTTTTAAGTTTTATGCAGTGCTAAGAAAATTAGTAGAGCTTTACTACTAAGATTTACGTTTTGACAATTGGAAAACTTTGACTCCTGTATTCATCAGTTTCTCATCACTGAGACAAAATACTTGATGCTTACAACTTAATGGAGAAGAGGTTTATTCTGGCTTCCAGTTGCAGTGGGTTCAGTACATGTTTGACAAGCCACATTGTAGAAACCATGTGATGGAAGAGCTTGGAGGAGGAAAACTGCTGAGGTTATGGTGGTCAAGAAATGGAAAGGGAGGTGAGGAACTACTGACAAGAATTTGTACTTCCAGGTCACACCCTCAGTGAGCCTGCATCTTCCACCCAAACCCCCTTCAGCACAATTAGCTCTTGATGAAGTCAGCAATGGACTGATGCACAGAGGAGTATTGTGCCCCATGAGCTAAGCACCTTCCAAATACAGAGACTTTTGGAGGATATTTTAGATCTAAAGCATAATAAGTCCCCCCAAATATATATATATGTATATATCCCAAACCCCTTCAGCACCTGTGTAGCCATTTCTTCACTCAATATTGCTGTTCTGTCATCCAGAGGTTCTCATACTATACCCTTATTTAAGGCAGGAGATGTGGTTAGAATTAAACGACCTGCTACTTGATACCACCTGCTTTTCTAAATTAGCTCTAGAATGCATTCCATACTGTACATCTCACCCAAAAGTCTCTCTTCAGGAGTTTAAAAGGTATTCAGAAAGAATTATTCAAGACTTGGAAATGGGCAAAGAGTGCAACTCCTTGTCATTTCACTGTCATAGGTACTGTGTATTGGTCATGGTCAATGATCATTTAAATCTCCAGGGAATGTAGCTTTGTGTCACATGGGGCTAACTACTACTTTGGAAACAGGCCCAACAGAGGCTACATGTTAAACAGTAGAAGTCCATTAAAGATGCGAGGAAAAGATGCAATTTCTTTTAAATCACTCTTTAGGCTAAGACTTCTCCTAGAATGAATTCTGCTTATGTCCAAATCTGTATTACATGTTAGCTTCTCTTAGCTCAAATTCTGAGCTAGTCTTTAGTTTTATTGCAAAGTGTCAAAGCATGTGGTATTTGAATCCTATAACCTTCTATATACAACTAAATGTAGTTGAACCCAAGGAAAAGAAAATCTTAAAAAAATTGTACAGAAACTTCTGTATCTCTTTCTATATACAACTTTTATGGTTTTATTCATAAATACAGTAAATACATTAAAAAGGGCAGGAATCAATCACAAAGGCCTCATCTCTGAGACTTTTAAAGTAATATTGTCAAAATGAATAACATAAAGCATAAATATTTCAGATGTTAGTATATGTTAGACATATATATACATATACTACATCCCTAGACACAACCGCTCACAGAAAAACACACAGACTCACAGCAATACAGTGTTCAGTATTCAAGTTAAGGAAATCCTGAGTTAAACAAAGTTCTTAGTTACATTACTGAAGGGATTGTCACAGTTCTTAACATGATAATGATATTGTTAATTTGAATAAAATAAATAAATAAAGTTTCCTTAACTCATTTATTTGACCACGAAATCATTTTTACAAAGTTATCTTTCAGAACTGGATTGCCAAGGAACATATTTTAGGAAATGGTACTATAAGAAGTTGAAGGTATACTTATTATGAGTGTCTAGGAGAGAGAAAAAAAGAAAAGGAAAATACGAGGTAGAGTAAGTCTTTCATACACATGCAGAGCCACACAATAAATTACAAGAAAAGAAAGCAGAAGCTAATGGAAGAGAGAAGTATCTTTAGATCTGGAATTTTGGCTATTGTGCGAATATGTCTTTTTCTTTTTAAAAGACTTGCACAGGATCATACAATAAATAACCCTTAGTTATTGCTAGTGATCAGGCCCGCAATCTCCCAAGCAAGTGGATGAAGAAGGCTTAAATAAATGACACAATGGAAATGATTTCAGGGCTCCAGGAGGGACTAACTCTTTTACAGTTTCGATGTTCTCCGAGTTTAGCCAAAGACTTCTCTGGGCAGCCTGTATTTATTTGGTTTACAAACAAAGGAGGTAGATACTCAAGAAAACGCGGGAATCTCGCAGGACCTTGGGAAAATTTTCTCAAGTAGTAAATTATGTCAGTCAGGAGAACTACCTTATCTTTAGGTTGGTATTTATTGTAGGAGTGTGGAGGCTGCAGCTGCAGTCTCCTTGTAGTTAAATGGGGTTGGAGCCAAACGTCCTCAGCTGTGGCCTTTTCTTGTCCTTTGAGCAGTTACAGCTTCACAGGTCAGTACAGGCCTCAGGGTGACCAGGAACTCACAGAGGTTTAGTTACTATGAGTCCACTGTCAGTTTTCAGAAAAAGTCCCTAAGCGTCAGACAACTCACAAGTAATCACAGAAAGCCACTTGGTTAATATTAATTCCTGCTCAGAACCACTTTGTAGTGGTCTCTGACAACATAACTAGTTAGAGAAATATCTGACCATACTAACTATTTGTATGCACGTTGGTGAGGAAAATACAAAGACCAACGTTAAAATAAATCAACAAATCAAAAGATATTATAGCCTGGGAAAAAATGAGCAAGACTCATATCGAAAAACTGCAACACTACGTGCCACTTGGCCTTTAATTTTGGTGATGAGCTCTATTTTTTATTAAATTTCACTAAAAGATTAAAAACTTCTGCAGTAAAGAAAAGTGAGGGGTAAAATGTTTACTCTATTTGACAAAAATTCCTTAAAAATGCAAAATAAATTTTATAAGAATTAACATATGTAAATTACATGGTCTGTCTGTGCTGTTAGTCATTACCTAAGCATTAGTATCTCTGAAATTGTCAAGCAATTCCATAAATAAACTCTGTTTCTGGCATTTATTTAAAAAAGAATGGAATAAATAATATTTCTAGATAAACATGAAATTAAATTATTTTAGTTTGTTACTTGACAGAAAAATTTTTCTGTCTTTTTTTAACTGCCATTCTTTATTCTTTCATCAAAATAAAATTTAATAAGTCAAAAACCACAGTTTCAATAATTACACATTGTAGATTTTAAATATATTTAAAGACTTACTAATTGAGCATGGTGGCCCATACCTGTAATCTCAGCACTTGGGAGGCTGAGGCAGAAGGATCATTGCAAGTTCGAGACCAGCCTGGGCTGCAAAGTGAGCTCAAGGCCAGCCTGAACAGCATAGCAAGACCCTGTCTCAAAAAGACTAAAATTACAAAAATTTTTAAAAAGATTTATTCAAAATGAAAAGAGTGTCTTACTTCCCAGTTTCTGATTGGTAGATAAAATAAAAGTCTAAAATAGCTTATACAAAGTAGGTATCACAGGGATTGAACATCAGGAAATTCCCATGAAGGTTATTAAAATCTATTAATAAAACAGACATTTGAATGTAGACAAATATACTGTTTGAAAATAATAACTTAAAATTTTTATAGTATTAAGCATAATTTGGATGAAGATATATTTGTGTTCAGTGGATGACCAAAATGTTTTTAAAGCAATACATGAAAAATAATGCAAACACTGAGATGTAGCACTTCTCTAATTTCTTTTGGCAAATTCCAGGCTCGTTGCCAAACGAAAATAAGACAGCAATTGTCTTACAGCCTGACAATAATGCAGCTGATCTAACAATAAAGACAAATTTATGGGAAACATAGTGCTAGATGTTTTCCTACTTTGTTTTCCTTTTCTTGCTTACTCAGATACTGAAGGAGGCCTTTTATGGCTATATACTAATTTTAAATTGGAACTAACTACTTCACAAATGTAAATTCACCTAATATTACTCTATAAATTAAGTAATATTTTAATGCCAATGCCTGTAATATTAAATGTATGGTGTCAAGAAGAGAATTCTGAAAGATCTCGAGAAATGTGTTTTTAGTTCAACCTGTCAGGTAATTTTAACTGTCTTTTCTTGACTATTGGTGGGTGTTCTAAATTTCTCACTAAAAATTCAAATCCCAGCCAGAATATATCATGTTAATTAGCTTCCTGGACCCCTCTCAACACACACACACAGATCTATGTCACAGAATAAAGCCATTTTTGTGTTTCTCATATAACCATACTAAACAGAAGATATAACACTTTTAAGAAGCCTACAAAGTTTAACAAAATATGTGTTTCACTAAAAAAAAAATGGTAGTTTTGAAAACTATTTTTGGTGTTTCACTAAAAAAAACAGCAGTTTTGAAAACTATCTTTGGATTTACATCCACTTACAGGGGATGAGATTTGCCAGGGCATAATATAAAACCACTTTCTACAGTCAAGACATTTATGCAACATTTACTTTTCTACAAGATATGCTGATAAAAATTCTGGATTCTAGCTTGTCAAAAACTACCTTTTTGAGGAAAGAAAAAAAAATGGGCAAAGAAAAAAATTTCCTCATAAATTCACAAAATAAGCATGCTTATCATTTTTTTCTGCCAATTACTTTTAGCTAGAAGTTGGCCAATTTGTGAATGTCTTCTACCAGAATTTAGGAATCAGAGCAAATCAATCATTGAGCATGCCTCATCTCTGGTGGAAAATTAAAAGCATAATCTGGTAGATTCACAAGAGGCTGCTAAATTCAAAGGGAGAACTTTTGAGTAGGATATGATTTGCTAAAGAATGAAGTGAGAGAAAAATTTATGACAGGAAGTGTAAATACTATAGTCTTAGGCAGAAGATGGCATTTGTTGTGGAAATAAGAGGCAAATTAAGTGACTTCTAACAAAGAAGCCAAATATGATATCAACTGAAATAAGACACTAATAAGTTATTTTAAGGGTGAAAGGTAAAGTGTTACCACTAACTCAACATGAAAGTGAACAGCTTCATTAGCAACTACATAAAAAATTAACACAATATGCTATGACTTCTGCTAATCAGATGGAAACAGATAATTACAGAGGGAGCCTCCAAAAATGTTCACTATTTAAACATGTGACTATGCATAAAGTATAACAAGTTTCTGTGTTGACCCTGTATCTTTGCATGTCACTGGATACTTTGAGGCGATTCCTCCAGACTTACATATCTTCCCCTGAAGTGTAAACTTAGTACAAGCTGCTATGATTGGAGACTGGAATTTTTATTATTCTAGGTGGATTTGTTTGTATCAGGAGTATTTCTATATGAGTAACATGCACATGGCCTAGTCATATTTGTCTACTGCTATTTTGGGAAGTTGTTTGTGAACAGCAGAATAAGAAATTCCTACGGAGGAGTTAGGCCAAAAGGGCAGTTAAGATACAAGAAAGGTTATGGTTAGGCACTGAGGTCAGAAGAAAAAGTCTTCTCATTTTAAAAAGTACTTCACTTCTTTATGCCCATTTTCATCTGTAAACTGACAAGCATAAAAGGTATTTGTATTGTGTAACTTTTTACGGTACCGTGTTAACAAATAGAATTCCTATTTCACGAAACAGACATTCATTAAACAGTGCTAATATTATGTAATTATTAGACGATCATCCCCCAAAATGCACAGTTAATAGAAGGCAGAAGTAAGGTGTAAGAATTTTTTAAATATTATCTGATTAAGGATTTATTTTGTCAATAGTTATTTTTTAAAAATATTCATACAAGCCTATGACACATTTTGATCATATCCATTCATTTTATTACCTTCCTTTGCAATGTTTCCCTCCCCTTCTTCTCTTCCAAGGACTTCATAGATTTAAGCCCAAATTTAAATAAAAAATAAGCTAAGTTAGACAAGAAAAAAGGTAAAAAGAGAGAAGATAAAAGTGAATGAAGGGCCTAATCCAGAAACTGCTAAGTGCACGAAGATGGAGCACTCTTTCTGTTTCCAGCCGGGCACTCCGTCCTGGGCTGCAACTCACTCCATGGATGCATCAAGATAAACTGGCCGAGTCCATATTCAAATCTTCAAAGTGAACCCCCAACTTTGTGGAATATTGAGGAATCACATACAGAAACCGAATGAGCAACAATGGCTCAAGTATGAAGTGATGATAGAGTTCTATATTATCACTGTTATTAAAATAAGAGATTGACTCAGAAACATTATCCAGCTCAACCCTCTCTATGCACTTAATCTTCAGGAGGCAAATGGACATGACCTCTCTTGTACATAAGGCCATTTTCCTTGAATTTGATTATCTATGTCTCTATCATAATACTCTACAATAAAATATTTGTGATACAATTAGCAGCTTCAAATGTGCTTTTTGTGAATGCTTTACTGGAAAATAAAATTTGCTTATAAAACACTTAATTCCAAAGTTTTATTAAAAAGCTGCAACTTTCAAGAAAAATGCTAAATAATAAGTAAAAGGCATCTTTTAAAAGATGAATAAAATTTAATAAGATATAATCTTTAGAGTTTCCCCCATTTTCTTTAGTTAATGTAAGTTTTGAGCAGATGACCATTTATGCATCTTCGCTTTTCCACAGTGCTGAGATGGGACTGTCAGTGCTAAGGCTGGAACTCCCAAAGGGCCACATCAAAACCCTTTCATGGACCTTTTCAAATAATACAGGTCATACGTCTTTTCCATCGTCTTACAAGGTTCTTGTGCTTCTCTTCTATTTAGAGACCCTTTGTGAGCTTCTGTTGCTAATATTAATGGACTTAATTAGTTTGTTTTTCCAACATGAAAATAAAGTTGAGACTCAGTATGGTATTCAGAAACAGCTGTGATATCTGATTTAATCCTAAACCTGTAGCCAGTACTGTGTGCTACTTACCAGCTCAGAAAAGTCTCGATGTTGTTACCAGGAAAAGGGGAATAATAATACCTTCCTGTTGCAGCTAGTTATTTAGTACTACCCAGAAAATCTAAATATGATCATTTGGGTTAGATTTGCCTTTCTAGTGTAAAAGGAAAGGTAGAATTTGAATCCCAACTTTATCCTCTCTTTGGGCATTCAGCTTGACCTGGTACGTTTGACTTTTGAGTTAGGATTCTGTTATAAACAAAAAAGGAACCAGGCATCAATTTGCACACTGGTAATCCCAGCCTTGGGGAAGCTGAGGTAGGAGGATCACTAGGAGTTCAAGGCTAGCCTGAACTGAATAGTGAAACTCTATCTCAAAAAGACAAAAAAAAGAAGAGGATCTCCTGCTTACTCCACAGACATATGACCCAAAAAAAGAGATTAGATGTGCCATAAAATTTTAACATGTAATAAATGTATATACTAGATATTTTCATTAAGTTTCAAATGCAAGCGAATTTTATCCCTACAGTTGATCCTTTGAATTTTTTTTGTATTTTTAAAAGATAAATACTCTTTTCAGGTAAAAATCAGAAAAGTATCTAAAAATAGTGGGGTAAAAACTGCAGCAATAATTTCTAGAATATTGGTTAGTGAAATTTATTCAAGCAGACTTCTATCAGTTCATTATTTTTGCTTATGTGGTATGGCAGAGATTTTATGTAATTATATATGCAAAAGATATTCAGACTTTATTATCAACTCACAAATTGGCATGGAGAATTCACAGCCCATGATCCTCAATGGCAGCTGCTCTGTGACACGTTGATAAAATGCATGGTTTGTAAGCATGACAGGGTAGCCAACACTCCCACATCCCTGCCCCATGATCATCATTAAATTACTTCCACACATTTAATTACTTTTTTCTAAAATGACTATAAAATTATATAGTCTAAACCTGACTTCATCAAAAATTGTTGATTCTAATTAAAATATTTCAGGGCATGTTTTAAATTCAAAATGAATATCGCACTTAGCATTTTAATGAATTGCCTTACCAAAAATCTATTTTTCTAGATTTTCCAATAATTGTTTTCTTTAATGTTTGCCCTGGTGGATTTTCTTTTTAAGAGAAAAAAAAAATAACAAAATAACAATGAAGACAAAAACAAAACTTCACAAAAACAATAAAAATGATACAAGATTTCAAAACAAGATGAGAGGAATTAACAGTGGTTGTTATATTACATATTATATCTTGTTTTGAAATTCTGTATCATTTTATTGTTTTTGTGTTGTTTTGTTTATGCCAATTATTATTTGTAAATCCAAAGCACTCTAAGTTACTTATAATTTTCTACATATTATGATTGCCTTTTCTTGGATTTACTAAACAATTGTTAAATTACATTGCAAAGGAGGACTTTGTCTTATTAATGAAGAGTATTATACATAATAAATTGTATCTTAAGCTCAGAAAATAATCTTCCTTGGATAGAGAATCTTCTAGCTATTTGGCCACTCAGTGCTCCATTTTCTGGGGAGAAATTGAGGCGAAATTGAGGTGGGCGTTGTTGTGGGAAAGAATTTGCGCCCCCGCTTTCAGATCCCAGGTGCTGGCTAAGCTGAAGTCTGAAAACCATCACAAGGCAGCGTTTTCACTGCTCCCTTGTTCTTTACTTTTATTCTGAATGAACATCTCTCCTCTGAACGTTGAAAGAGCTAACAGCCCTCGATTTCATTATGATTTCTGCTCTTTTCTCACAGCGCATGAATTAATCAGTTTAAGTTGTAAGACGATCTTCACAATGTTATGTTGTAGTCTGGATCTGAAATGCGCCCCCAGGGTCATGTGTTCAAGATAGGTCTTCAGCCAGTTCTCTATTACCGGGTGGTGGAAAGATTAGCATGCAGGCATAGTGGGCAGTGCTGGACTACTGGGGCGTGGCTTTGAAAGGCATGCTTCTCTCTCTCTCTCTCTCTCTCTCTCTCTCTCTCTCTCTCTCTTTCTCTTTCTGTCTCCTCTCTCTTTTCCACCCAGTTAGGAGCTAAGTAGCTTTAATCTTCCACCTCCTTCACTCCCACGTCCTCACCAAAGGCCTAAGAGCAGTGATGTCAACTAACTATGGACTGAAACCTCCAAAACTCTGATCGAAAACATATCTTTTTTCTTTAAGTTGATGTTATTATTTTCTTTGGTGCTTTGTCACGGTGATAGAAAGAATGCCACAGCCAGGCGTAGTGGCACACATCGTAGTCCCAGCACTCAGGAGGCAGAGGCTGGAGGATCATCCTGAGTTTGAGGCCAATCTAAGTTCAAGACCTTTTCTCACAAAAATAAAACAATCACACACACATGCACACACATGCACACACACACAAAACACACTAATATTTATTAGATCTTACTTTTTAAATGCTATTTTTCTATTTGCTTAAGTGTACAAAAGTTATAATTTCATGTACTATTAAGGCAAATTTGCCACTGATTTATTTATTCTACTCAAAATTTTCCAACATTACATAGTAACATTTTCTTATATTTCATAAGGATCAAAAACCTGTTCCACTGTTTGTTTATCAGAATAGTTAATATAATTATTAAATCCAAATAACCAAGCATTCTACACCTGAAAGTTACAATTATTTCATCATAGAATTCTCTTTATTTTCTTCTGGATTTGATTGTATACAGTTTTCATTTCCTTATTGATTTGTTGCCAGCAGCATTTGTAAAAATAAATTTTTCTGTAAATCATAAAAGAACTGGACATGCACGAAAGTTCTTGTGTGGATTTCTCCAGACATGTGCAAAGATATTTTAATACTCCCACATAGAAAGGGAAAGAGGAGATGAAAAAGAGAGACAGAGACAGAGACGGAGAATGAGATTCCAGTTTAGAGTAATATGCAGGCTGAGTAGGACAGCTACAGTTTGCCAAACTTTTGACCCAAAAAAACCAAAATTAATTGAAAACCATAGTTACTGTGCTGGAAGATGATATATTTTATCTCAGATTTGCTTGAAAAAGTTTAAAAGCACATAGTTACTACTAATTAGAATCAAACTAATAGTTTTCAAAGTGTTTAACAAATACTGCATCAAAGAACCTATAATTATTAACTATATCTCTCACTTTTTAAAAATCTCACCTGTATTTCACATTGTAAAGTACACATTAGTGAAATGTGATTCACAGATAGCTGACACTGTAATAATCATTAAAGAATGAATTCCAGTTAACTCAGAAATTTACAACTTATATAGAGTTGCTAAATGGACATGTGTATATGCAAATTGTATAGTTAGTACAGTTATTTAAGTGTATCATGTGTGCATACATGACTTTCTAACATTTATTCTAGCTATGCTAGAGGTCTAAAAATCTTGCCTAATGGTATATAAGTAAATTCCTAAAGGTTGATGGATATTATGAAACTGAAATACTTACTGTGGAAGGACTGAAGAATATTGATTGTCCACTCATCTGTCACTCTTCCTGTTTTTGTTATTTGAATACATTTGAGTTGATTTGAAGTATCTCTTGATTCAACCCAACAGATCATCTCCTCCTTGTAAATAAAATCCAATGTATGAATTTCATTTCCGTTGACTGAGTGTAGAGTTGCCATTTTACTTCCATTAAGATAGAAAATCTCAATTGTGTCATAATTTGCAATTAATAGTATAGGTGGCCTGTCTGTAGGTTCTGGAATAGAACGCAGAGAAGTGAGTTAAATAAGAGAATCGCTTTTTTTTCCAATTTCACATTATCCATTGAAAGTTATTCACATGCCTTTAAGGGATCGTTAAAATAAAAAGTTGCTTGCAGAAAATCTTTTAAGTATACAAAACATGTTTTCACTGACTATTTGGCTCACTCTTTGGGGAAATGTGTTTTCACTGAGTACTTGTATTGCTTATTACCTTGGACATATTGTGCCTTCTAAATGTGAAGACACCGCAACTGGTTTTCACAGGTTGTAAACAGAGGAAATGCTGTGTATAACTTTTTTTTTTTTTTTTAAGCAAGGATGATGGATCTGGACCGACTGCTCCATACAACTTTCCAGGTTGCCTTGCGAGCAGGAACATGCTCTTTTGATCTGACTGAGTGAGGTCAGAAATAGATTCTTTAGAGCGGAACCAGCAAAGCTCAGATTCATACAAAGACCACACCTGTGACTTTGGCCTCATTGGCTTCTTGACCAAACAATCAAACATTTCTTAGTCTCTCCATTATGATTACTGAGCCATATACTTCCATTTCCTTCTCTAAAGTCAGGGAAATCAGAGCCTAGATGTACAAAGAACTGGTTCACTACCACAGTTTTGAATAGTGCAACTTCAGTGCTGCGGCGACTGATGCCTTTCTGATGAACATGTGCAAATGGCCCACACTTTCAGTAGTATATTTAAAGATAATAATAAATCACACGTAAAAACTAGTATTGACTTGACTGGGTAGGGTGGCAAATGTCTGTAATCCCAGAACTGTGAGAGGCTAAGGCAGGATCATATGTTCAAGGCAGCCTGAGCAACTAAATGACTTAATAAGACCATGTCTCAAAAAATAATAATTAATAATAATAAATTAGTAGTGACAGCTACTGACCTTGAACATTTGTTACACAGTCATATTCACAGTAGTTTTTCTTTTAGTTTTAACTAGTATATAGAAACATTTAAAAATCCTCAGCTTCTATTTTTTTCATGGACCCCTTCTAATGCACCCATAAATTCTTTTGACTCTGGTATCATACATATTAGGAACAAAACACCAATCCTAACCCTATCTTCTCTTACCATACATGAAATGCTTCAAAATGCTATCATCTCTCACCTACATTATTCTAATGCTCTCTAGTTGGTTTTCCTACTTCCTTCTTATGTTTTTGTATTCCAACCCAATTACCAAAATTATGCCACTAAAACCTGGGGTAAATCAGATCAGTCCTCTACCTAACACCTCAAAAGTTTTCTATTTCAATGAAAATGAAAGTCAACCCCTTTATGATGGCTTGCAAAAGTTCTGCATGATTTGTATTTTAATTCTTTCTGTAATTTCATCTCTTTTATCTCTGTACTAGGCTTACCCTTGTTTCTCTCACTCCAGAAATATTCTTTACCATTGAGAAAACAGTTAAACAGCCATTTAGTAGTCCCATCTATTTTCCTGGAATAATCACCCACTTAAATATCAGATTCCCGATTTGCTCACCTCACAAAGCTTACCATTCAGCTGTTATATTTCTGGCAAAGACTTTGCTTACCACTATGTCTTCTAAAAATTGCTAATCTCTACACTCTTTAAACAACTTCACCATTCTATTTCTCTTATTACCATGAAAGATAGAACACATGTGATGTATATTTTTCTGATTCATTATCTACTTCTATTGCTATGTTTATAATCTCTAGAAAAAATAATCTAGAACACAGTGGTGAATAAATACAAATTTCCTGAGAAAGTGAAAAAAATACATGAGAGTCTCACATGCCAGGGTTCTTAAAAAATTTCATAAAATGTAACAAAATTTTGTTTTCTAACCTATGAAGGAAATATTTGCATTTTCAAACAATTTTGTAAACACCATTTAATCTTTCTTCAAGTAACAGATGCTAAAAGTTGTATAAGGTAGGGAAGAGGAAAACGCATATTCTATGAGCAATACAATTAAACAAATCTAAAGCTTTAAAGCCCTATTGTTTAGTGTTCCTCATCATTTCCATTGGAGTATGGGTGTCTGGCTCTAGTGTTTCCCTCAGACAGAACTTTACAGTGAAGATATTTTGGGATCTTCCCTCAGAAGCATCTTCCCTCAGATGATGCATCTCAAGGTATCCCACGAGGAATTGAATTTTTACCCCAAATAAATGATCTTAATCAAGCCATAGAATTTCACTCTAACTTCAGAAAAGACAGTAATTATTTTTGATTTAATAAAAGAACAAACCCAGCAAAGCAAGCAACAATATACAAGGAGGTCTACCATGCTTCTGGAGACAAACTTAGTAGTCCAATAGCTTATTGCCAATGGATGCAACAGACTTATCTGACACTGCTTGAGTTTACACCAAAAACAAAACAGAAACAAAAGCTTCAAATATGATAAGACATTTCCATAAAAAATATTTTCAGAAACTAAGAAATATTGTGAAGCATCTCTGCTGAATGCAAATTGTGTATTTACTGAGCCTGGAGAGCCAGTTGGCTTCTCCTAATCTCTCACATCTATCTGGAGACTGAACTGCACTTGCCCCTGCGATTCCTTTATTCAGAGGTCCAGATGTGGTCTCTTTTCTACACTCAGTTTTGTCATTTTCCAAGTGACCTTGGAACTCTTGAAATCTGTAAGATCACAGATTTCGCAGTTTAGTGAGGAGTCTTAGCGGGCTGTTTTATCAGGCTAACAAAGATATGCTGACATGAATGTCAGTGCTGAAGGTATTCATTCGACAACTAAAGTGAACTTTAGTGAAACTGCCTCTTAGTCAAAGTGAACCCCTATTGAAAACTTCTATGCTGTGAAGCTTTATGAGGAAATCCAGATTTAGACTACCATTTCTTATCTAGTTACTAGTCAGTAAATTTAACTGTGTCATAAGCATTCTTTGGAGAAAGGTTGATGTATGAAGGAGTGCTGAAATTCACCTGAGAAAATGAGATAAGAATGGATTAATAGTCAAAGCAGACAATTTATTTGACACATTTAATCAATTCATTTGATTTTGTAGCTGTATTTTTAATGAATTAGATGCTTATCTTAATAGAAAACATATAACCTGTCAATTTAAAGGCTCAAGTAAATAAACCACAAGTAAAAAGAAAGCCAAGTAATTCATAAACTCGCATGGTTCAATTTCATAAAGGAAATTTAAAAAATACTAATGGCAGCTTTGAGATAGGACACCAATATTTATCTATAATATTAGTTGTGAAATACTCTACTAAAGTAATATTTATGTGTTTCTGGTAATTATTAACTATAACTTCCCTATTTACATATATTAACATAGGAATGAGAGAAGCCTTTGAAACACAGGAATCCACAAAATTTATCCAGATCTAAAGACACAAATCTTTAGACATATGATCCCAGTCAACAGAGCCCTGGCAAAGATGACTGCATTTCCACCTGAGTTGCTCATCCTGAAGTCAATCTTTCACTGCCAACGAAGAACACCATTAGCTTGGGTAATAAGAGTAGAAGCCTGGCCAGAATAAATGTGATGTTTCTATCTGATGTAATTTTTAGAGACTGTGGGCAATTTTCCCAAGGGGATGATTGGAAAACATACTAGATGACTTTAGTCAAAAGGATACCTAAATAAACACTTGCTGAGAGGGAATGAACATTAACCTTTCACACAGGAGATATTAAAACATAGGAAAGCACTCTGCTAACACTCTACCTTGGGGAATAAAGACTTAGATTAAAAAAGCCTGTCAACAAATTCACAATGGAAGGGTAGAATTGCTTGCATCCTATGTGTATATGTTGATGGTATTAAAATAATGTATTTTCTCTTCAGAGTTAGAGAGTTATGTATTTGCACTGTGTGTAGTGCATTTGCCCCCCAGAAATGTGTTTTATTAACCAATGCCACAAAAACTTGAATCCTGATTTCAAATTGTGGATTAAAGAGAGGGACATGGAAATATGCAAAAGCTCATTGATGAGGTTCTTAAAGACACGTATTTAAATTTCAAGCCAATGTTGCTAAATCCTTGCAAGCACAGCCGCTGTTCACAGTCAAGAACACAGTAAAATGTATTTAGAGCCTTATAGCTTGATTTACATATATTTGGTTCCAAATAGATGCTTGCAGTGTAAGGAAAAATGCATTTTAAAAGTTTCAAATTTTTGGTGTGGCGGTGCACACCTGTAATCTCAGCACTCAAGAGGCTGAGGCAGGAGTATCACTACGAATTCAAGACCAGCCTGAGCTACAAAGAAGGCCAGCCTGAACTGCATAGCGAGACCCCATCTCAAAAAGACAAAAGCAAAGAAAAGAAAACAAATTTTCGGTTACTTCTTTCAATAATAAGATTACTAATTTACCTCGTTTCCATTTAAGTGATTCAATTTATGGATTCAAATACAAATAAGTATAATCCTACCAAACATTACATTTTTTTCTAAAATATGACCAAATTAGCTAGGCATGGTGGCACACACCTGTAATCCCAGCACTTGGAAGGCTGAGGCAGGAGGATTGTTGAGAGTTTAAGACCAGCCTAGGCTACAAAGTGTGCTCAAGGCCAGCTTGAACTGCATAGCGAGACCTTGTCTCAAGAAGACAAAAAAAAAAGTAAAAACAATAAAATATGACCAAATTGATTTCCAGAATTTTACTCAACTATTCTTTTATGAAAAAAAATCTCTTTACTATAATTAATGATATTAAGAGCAAGGATATATTGTCATATGTAAGAACCCATTACATTTTATGAGAAAAAATATTTGGATTAAATATGGAAAATATGGACTAAAATGATACTGTATTGGTTAAGAAAATGTATGTAACCATATCTGTGCTGATTTACTTTGTATTACCTTTTAGTGTCATAATGTATTTATGTTGAACTGTTCTTTTATTCAGCAATTGTTCATTATTTATAGATGATGGACATTTAACTATGATTGAAAAGACACAGTGTAAGTAAAACAGCCTGCCTCAAGAGAGACATCATCTAGTGGAAAGATTAAAGTATGTTTGCCAAAATCTATACTTTTATAATCAGGTTGATTCTTTCATAAAAGATGTGTAGTATCATTAAGTTTTTAAAAAATGGTTAGATATATCTGTTTAGTGAAGTCAAAAAATTCTTTGTGATGAAATCTGACCTTAATTTTGCCTAAATGAAAGAATTTAACATGCAAAGGTGAAGAAAATCAACTCAGGTGGAAGAAATAACTTTGACCCAAGTATGGATATGGAGAAGACTAGAATGTGCTGTAGGCAAACTGATCAGTTTTTTAGCTTTCTGGAGAACATATAAGACTGAAACAGAGCGCCTGCCTGGCAAGCGCAAGGTCGTGAGTTCAGTTCCCGGTACTGGAGAAAAACCAAAAAAAAAAAAAAAAAGACTGAAACAGATACCTCATACTTATACTAATGGCTAATACTAATTAAATTCAAATGTAATACATGCTGCCCATTTATTTACTAAATTTACCCCATAACAGCAGTATAAGTCAGATGCCAGTATTATCCGTATTATATAGTTTAGAAAACTAGGATATACAGATGTAACTTAAGATCACACAGGCACAGAACAACGCAACTGGACTCAAAGCCAGCAATACCTAAGAAATCTGTTAACAAGCTATGTAAGTTATTAAATATAAAGATTATGGACATTTAAGTTGGGGTACAGCAGAAAGCCAGTGGATAATTTTAGAAATAGGTATTTTATAATGAGATCAAAGCTGTACCTTAAGAAAGTCAAATCAGAAATAATATATGGGATAGTAATGTATTAGTAGATTATAGTAAGTAAGAGGTAAAATATAGCTGGATGGATACATTTCTCATTTAACCTTCTAAAGTGTCTAGTTCTGCTCCTACTTATTAAGTGATGCACCATAAATCATGCAATACTGTAAAAGAGAACACGAAAGCTTTTTACACTACCTTGGTCCTAGAGCTCTGGAGTGAGTGGGAAAGATGGAAAATGAGAGGAAAATAGAACTTTGTTCCTATTTAGAGAGATAGTAGTACGGAATGGCTATATGTGGTATCATTCCACTGGAGACAGAGATCATTAGAGCAATGTAACCCCCAGAGAGTCCTCAAAAGTCTTCAAAACAAAAATATAATGAAACGCTCTAAATGCTTTTACACAGGAACCTTTACATAGTCCCTAGAGAATGATGTCATCTTAATTACAAAAAGATAATGCGATATTATGAAGACTTGACAAAGACATCAAATAATGGGCTTACTGAAATAGAAATGTCATTTCATGTTCAAGAATATGATCATACAAACCTAAAGTGGGAGGTAGTGGCTTCTTTAGAGATCAGATGGTGCAACGAAGTAGAAACCAAATTGTGGTGACTGCCGGATTTTGGCAAGGAAGAAATTAGAGTAAAAGATTATTTGGAAATTTTAGATTTGGGTAATGAAAAAAATAATCATGCCATAGACATAATTAGAAAAATGGTGTCAATTTTAAGAGGAGATAATAAATTCAATGTTGGCACAGTAGTGAACTGGTTAGAACTATGTTTTGTAATTTCATCTTTGGCATGGTAAATCTCACCAGTAGACCAATCCAAATTAGCCATAGACCTTAAAACAATTTAATCATTTTTCCACTGAGACCTTACTAGTCAAGTATTGGTACCATTTAAAAGAGACTATTTCAATTTAGAATATCCTAATTGACAAGCAACACAATATATTGTTTATCTGAATGGAGACATTGAAAGTGCCTTTGAATTTGTAAATCTGAAGTTCAGTGGAACAGCTAAGACCAGAGCTAAATATTGAAACTCTCAGTCTCTAGATATTTTTGAAAGTCAGAGAAGAAAGCATATTTTTAAAACCATGATACAGGCTGAAGGGACCTAGGAAGTCAACGTTAAGAGGGAAGAAATAGATAATAATCAGTTCTGAATCACGCCAAAAATGCTAGCAAAATGACAGCAGTGCAGCAGATAATTGAAAAAAAAAAAATCCAGTAAGACAAGAACAGGGGCTGGGGATTTAGCTCAGCAGCACAGCCCCTGCCTGGCAAGCAAGAGGTCATGAGTTCAATTCCCAGTATCAAGAAAAAAAAAGTTTCAAGACAAGAACAAAATTCTAGGATACTAGTGCTTTAAAAGAAACAGCATTCAAGAGGAGACTTTCAGTTCATTGGTAATGACAAATATTTGACTAATTAGCAAATGGAAGTCATTGTTTACCTCCCCCAATGATGTGAATAATAAAAATAATATTAAGACCCATGGGAGTGGCTTCAACAGAGTTGGAAATGTGGAGAGAAGACAGTTCACTCTGTGGGTATTTCTATTGTGGGATAAGAAAAATAGTGCAGTAGTTGGAGAAAATATGAGGTTAACGACAGGTGTTACGTCATCTTTGTAACACACATGTGTGTTGATGGGAATTATGTGGGAGAAAAGAAAATCGTAGTGAGTTAAAGGAAAAAGAAGACAGTTATGACTGACTGTCCTTTAAACAAATGAGGGCATATGCGTTTGGAATACAGTTGCAGGAATGATCTTTAATAGGAAAGAAATCAGTTTGTTCATCAACTCAAATTAGAGCAAGGAGAAATGTTTAGTTCTAAATTCACACAGAAGGTAGAATATTAGAGTTAGCGTGAGGATGTTCTATTTAATTGCATTTATCTGTTCAGATTAATATGAAATAAGTTGTTTTCAGAATGAAGGGAGAATAAAGAGGAAGGAGATAGATACATGAAAACTCATTATCGATAAAAGGGAAAAAGGAAAGGTTATGTAACCTATTTCACTGTTTCTGAGGGCACTGCCGAAGGATGTAAATATACGGCCTGTATTTAAGATCACAATTTTCTGCATTGCTGTTACAGAGACAGATTAAGTAGTTTAAGTACTTAATGATGAGGACATACCTAACTTGTGAAGAACTTACTAAGTATAGTCTTTGTAACTTAACATTCTAAATAACCAGACTATTAAGATATAATTTATCTAATAATTTGGCCATTAACGCATTTTCTGGAAGACACAAGTAGAATTTATGCTGAATGAGTCCAAGTACTAAGAAGCAATGTTCACATACATTTAAAATAAAATTGCTGCAACATTTTCTCTTCTCAGAACTAAAATGACTCCAGGCAGCTTGACTACAGGGAATGTGGAGAATATTAGTCATCTCAACTAAGGGAAAGTAT
This sequence comes from Chinchilla lanigera, assembly GCF_000276665.1. NCBI lineage: Eukaryota > Metazoa > Chordata > Mammalia > Rodentia > Chinchillidae > Chinchilla > Chinchilla lanigera. The sequence continues at coordinate 7,976,584 of NW_004955440.1, forward strand.
GGTCTCTGGAGGGAGATGTGCCCAGGGGCTATTTTTTTTTAACTGTTATTATTACTACACATTTTTTTCAATTTTTATTGATTGCAATTGATACAAGAGATACCTCGAAGGCTCTCTGGAAAATGAATTTGTTTTATAACAAAAGACAAAATTATTCTGTCTAATTCTCAGGTTTTATGTATTTTTCAAATCTGACTTTTTCAGTAGGGATGAGCTACTATTCTTTTACTCCCAAATAGAGGAATGGACATATTACATATATGTGTACATGTTTGCCTGTTTTATTTTGTACATTTTTTCTTTATTATTCATGTGATTGGTTCAATATGTACTTAATTATAGAGCAAGATATGCTGTATAAAAACTATTTTGGAAATTGTTAATTTGATAGCTATTTAAAAACATTAAATAGCATGCTAGAAATGTGTGTCTATCTATCATGCCATGGTATAAAAACAAAATGTATAATCAAATTTAGAGCCTGTGCATATAGGTGTGTAATTTTAACACCCAAATAAATCCTCAGGTACATTACAGTGAAGGTATAAACTATGAAGAATGTCAAAGATATGCAGTTTTTCAATGTCTTATATTTTCTTAAACTGTGGGTAAATGAAAGGTGTGATGACACATAAGAAACCACGACTGTATTTTCGTATCAATCCTGCAACTTTGTTGCTGAAAAAAAAATTACAGATATCAAAAAGGTTGCTAGACTGTGAAGATGATGTTCCCTAGCAAAAGCAAAAAAAAAAAAAAAAAAAAAAAAAAAAAACAAAGTATCGGTACTGCTCATTAAGTAAGGGGAAAATGTAATTTGGGTAAGGAAAATTCATCAGAAATTCTTGACTTTCTTTTCTATGCAATTTAATCTCCAATTTAGTGATGATCTTCAGAAGACATGGGGTATAAATACTGTAATTCAATTAAATAGAAAAATACTTTCAATAGCCAGGCAAAAAGGCCAAAATTACAAAGACAGTCTGGGTAGCTTTATAACTCTTAAACTATAGAAATTCAGTAATATAATCTGATTACTGATAGGAGTGCTTGTCCTCCAGCAGTACTTGTGTAGCTGACAGTCAGCTGTTTTAGGGTATTATGCCCAGGTGAAGTAGAGATACTGGCAGAAAGTTTTAGAGAGCTGTGCACACAATTCTCTGAAGTCAATACTATAGCAAAATTAGAGTCGGTCCTGAGTAAAAAAGCAAAAGCAGAGAAAAAAATTCCTTTGAATCTTTATCAGACTTCTGACTGCTATTCTTGGCCCACAACATTTCAGTACAGTCACATTACCAAGTGGATGATAGGATACTCTAGACAGAGAATTCCCCCACTTTACAGGAATTCGCTCTTCTCCCACAGACAGAATAAGCCCTAACAGCAAACCACAGGTAATTCCTCTACCTCAAAAAAGAGAATATAACTTATCTAATAAATGATGTTAAAGTATCCCTAAGAGTTTGAATTAAAAGGCGCAGAAAGTTATTTTTTATTTCTCTTTTCTGTCTTTTAAAAGTTGTAGCAAGGAAAACAGCAAGTAGTATGAAAACCTTCTCTTCCTATTGCTGTTTAGTGCTGTAATTCCGTGGGGATTATGATTACTGTTCTTACAACTAGGAGTTGTAACGTCTAAACACTTTTTTCCCTAATCAATGAACAGCAAAATAGAAGCTGTAATGGAAGTTATTTAACATGCTTTTGCCTCTCATTGCTATAGTTGCTCCATAGCAAAGAGATATAATCTTTTTTAGGGCACCATTTGATGCACTGCTCTACAGTGACGTGCATAAAATTTAGTGTTCTTCACATTGCTGCTGCTTCAGTACAATCAGTAGATCCCTCGTGGTTAGAAAGATTTTGTATCTTAGGTGCAAGTTCCTGCCTTTGGGAAATGGTTAGGACACTGAGAAGTACAGTAGAGGGAGCCTGAATTTATGCAGAACACCACTGCCAACAGCTCACCCCTCCCCCTATTCCTGGATCTACAGGAGCCAGCTTTCATCTCTGCTTTACCACTTCCAGCATTCATTTCCACAGCAAAGCCAGCTTAAATCAGTTATGGGGAAGAAAGCTAACTTCCCCCAAATCCTTATATTTCCAATTTATCACGGCATTATGAGAAATCTAGTCTGAAAACACAAAGTAAAGCCATACAGGAATTTTTACTGGGTGTCCACCAATGGTTGTTTTCAACTTCTTTCCAAATTAAAAATATCTTCATATTGAATTAGAAAAGTACCAACTGTTAGTGTATATGGCATTCCAGAGTGATGACTGTTATATCACGATGATTGTTATTTCATGTCTTCTCCTATACCATAGAACTATTCAAGTGGGTATATTTAAAGTTATTTTCAGAAAATGTATGTTGCAGACATCCTTTCTTTTGGTAATTACTCAGTTAAGAAATACACATTGTGAAGTACAGAGGTGGATGAGATTGTCTTTCTACTCTGAAATGAATGATTATAATATTTTAATAGTAGGAGTCGATCTTATGAAATGTCAAAATTCTGCATTACATTAGTCCATAGGAACGAAAAAGTTTCCTGCCTAACATTAATCTCTCTTCCATCTGTCACAGTGCCTAAAATCCACTCCCTCCACTCCAATTACTTCTTAAAGGTGCTCCTAAGGCTTATGAATATTACTTGGGTGCGAGCACTATATTGCAAAGTTGGAATAACCAATTAATTTAGATTGGTTTACCTAATTACCGTCACTTGTCACACTGAAAATAAAGCCTTACAGCATGCTTTGCAGTGAGTAGTTGAGAGATACTATGGTACTAATTTAGGCCACACCCTGTTAGACCTTTGTAAGAGCTTCTCAGCCAATTGACCTCTAAAACCCTACTTCTTCCAGTATTTCTTTTTTTTTTTTTTGGTTTTCCTCCGGCACCAGGAACCGAACTCACGACCTTGAGCTTGCCAGGCAGGCACTTTGCCGCTGAGTTAAATCCCCACCCCATTCTTCCAGTATTTCTGATTGTGTCGTTCATCTTGTAGAGCCTTTGCAGAACCTGCTTCTTCAGTGTATCACGTAGACTTGATATTGTTATGTTGTTCTAAGTCTAGAGATCTTTTACACAAGTCTACACTTAGATCGTCTTCTCTCGCCTTCCCAGTTTCTCAGGATCCCCAGCAGCTGACAGCTCTGGAACTACTTAAGGGAGTATCAGTTATTTTAGTCTGGCAGAATAAAATTGTAGGTAAAAGCAAAAGAGGGGGCCAATCTTAGCCAGCCAGCCAAAAGCATTGGCCAGTTGTCCAAAGACAGTAATAGTAAGACTAAAGACAAGCAGGCTTTAATTTATAGCCTTCTACTAACAGAAGTTGGACATAAAACACTATCACATAATACAAAACTTGATTAAAGGGAAGTTAGAAAAAACTAGATGGAGTATCATGTATAATCATCTGTGCCATAAACTGGCACAAAATTTTAAAACCTGCTTTACTAAGTAGAATTGTATAGATATCAAAAGCCAAAACTTTCCTCTGGTCTATTTGCTATAAATATGAAGAAACACAAACAAATCCTTTAATTTTCCTCTTAAATTCTACAAATGAGTTGATTCAAATCCCCATGTGACCTTTAGAATTAGTGTTGTTATACAGTTGTGCCCATATTACTAGAAACTTATTTCCCTGATGCTCTAAAGTACAACATTCCCCAGGAATTCTGCATTTTTCAACCTCTGTAGGTCAATATTGTTGCCAAGCTAAGAACCAAAAGATGAAGCTATTTGTATATTTCATTATCTATGCTACAGACATCAAATTTCCCTGTTGTAGTAAGACATTATCATGTATCATTCCTCTCTGCTATCAGTCTATTTTTGTCAGATAACCTCTTTGTGTGAATGAGGAGTGCTTCCTTGTTGTATGAGATTTATCATGTTACACTCTTCTAGTGTAATCACAGAGATATTGTGTGGATCAATATAAATAGCAAAGAACACGACTTCTACTACTTTAGTCCATCAATATTTTAAATCAAAACTCTCAGTGGTGAGAAAAAGTGGATCATATAACACGAACTGATTTTTCTCAAGGATTGCTTCCCCAAAACAAATAGGGCTTCATCACAAAGGCAATAATTGAAGGAAGTAAGAAGTGCTTCTTTCTTTGTGATTTTGCATATAAATAACTTGAATAAATTATTAATGACACTATCTCAGGGAAATCATTGAGCATAACATGTGGTTATGTGTAAAGGGAGCAGACAGCAGCAGCTTGGTGAGAAAACCCAATGTTTCCCACGATGTGCCCTGAGAGAAACAATCCCATCCCATGCTTAAATTGCCAGTTGTTAATAAGGCGGAGGATGGGCGCTTAGTAATTTGTCAAAACAACATAATTTGAGGAAGCGTACATGAAACCAGGTTAAACAGAAGTTGGAAAAAAGAAACTAGATGGAATATCATGTATAATATAACCCTCTACTATTCCCAAGCTAATTCAGCATGCAAAAAATTAGCATTCTCTGATTGTTATTAGTGAATTTTAAAGTTATAAGTAATCAATACATCAATGGTACTTAGTGTTTAATGTAGGCTAAAAATTACATAAAAACTACAAGGTTTATTTGTGGGTAAGATGTAAAAGGCAGTTTTTTTTTTTTTTTTTTTTCTTTTGCTTTTTGTCTTTCTGAGACAGGGTCTCCCTATGCAGTTCAGGCTGAACTTGAGCTTACTTTGTAGCCCAGGCTGGCCTCGACCTCACAATGATCCTCCTACCTCAGTCTCCAGAGTGCTGGGATTACAGTAGTGCACCACCACGCCAGGCATAAAAAGGCAGTTCTGAAGCATGAAATTCAAACAGTGAAGAGTAGAAAACGCTTTTTTAGTAACTTTAATTAAAAAGATAGTTCACTCCTTTTTTTTCTCTCTTTCCTTTTTCCTCCTTCCAGCACCTCTCCTTCCTTTCCTCTTTTACTTTCTTTTTGATATTATGTTGGAAAAATCATGTAGTAAGCAACTAAATATATAAATGAGTTAATTTCAAATGGTAGTGCTATGAAGAATATAAAACTGAAAATAAGCTAGCAATACACAGAGAGAGAGAGTATATATTTAAATAGAATGGTTTAGGAAGATCATTTTGCATGCTCATATTTCAGCTGAGAATTAAATGTTAAGACATAGACATTAATATAAACATCACACTGTAGGCAAAAAACTCACCAATCAACAAACAAAACAGCCCAGCCAATGTAATGACTTCAAGGTAAGATCAGTACTGCTCAAGAAAGCAAAGAAAATGAGCACAGCTCACGTTGACAAAGGAAGGACAGAGTAAGGACAGAGGGGACCAGAAGGGCAACTGCACCAAATCGTTATGCTGTCATTGTCCTGTGAGTGGCTCACATTTTATTCTCAGGATGACTTAAAATTGTTCAGAAGTTTAGGGAAGAGAACAACATGACCTGGGTTATGGTTTAGCAGATTACTTTAATGTGGAGCACGAATTTTGGAGGCAATGCAAATTCTGTTAGGAATACATTAAGAACTCTTTTTGCCAAAGTCCAGAAAAAAGATGGGTGATTCCAATCGCTTAATTCTTCACTTTTGAATAGGTTTTGCTACTTAGAAACTTTCTGCAGCAGAAAAACTTTTATAGTAACCAGCGACAACTGAAGGATGTGTTCCGGATTTCTAATTATGGACGAGTGCATTAAAATGAAGGAAATTTTCTAATGGAAAGGAATTGTAAAATGAAAAGAAATTTTGAAAAGACAAAACACATCATAGCTTACCAGCTTTGGCCTTGCAAGACCTGTTGTTTGGTTGCATTATGTAGCCCTCTACACACCCGCAGGCATAGGAGCCGTGCGTATTCACGCAGGTCTGGCTACAGGTTCCATAAAGAGCACATTCATCTTGATCTAAAAGGAAAAGCAGCATTATTTTATGCAGCTTTATTCTTGGGCACTTTATTTCTCCTTGAGGAAAATATGTATATTTGAAATTTGGAAATACAGTATTGTTTTAAAGAGAGCTCATAACTATAATCCTTCCAAAGTCACACTAACTGAAAGCCAAGTTCATCATTGCCTTGATAATTACAGAAAGAAAATATCAGATTTAATAACAAATCATGTATTATAAAAAACCTTTTATTTATGTTTGTGATTGGCAGGGTAGAAATCCTAGGAAACTTTTAAAAGTACAAAATGCATTGTAATAAGTATTTGTTAAATAGTTCCAGTGCTTAAAATATTGACTTTTTCACTGTTAATAAAAAATTAGTCTAGAGGCTGGGGATTTAACTCAGTGGCAGAGCACCTGTCTGGCAAGTGCGAGGTCATGAGTTGGATTCGTGGTACTGGAGAAACCCCCCCCAAAAAAAAAAACAAAAAAAAAAAACAAAGAATTATTCTAGTAACGTGATTTTTGAGTCACACATTAAATAAGAGATCTGAGCTACACTATATAAATCATCACAACTAATTTAAAAAGGGGAAAGTATTGAGAATTATTAAACCCAGAATTTTATCTTCATTACATTTAATTTTGATGTTTGTGATCCTCCTTGTACTAATTTGTTTTATCCTTTCTGTATGTTTTCTTTCTCTAGCATCTGGTTAAAACTTTGTAATCAGTAGGTGCTCAATGATGCTTCACTGACCAGAAAAATAAAAAGACATCTTGTCAGAAGTTAATTATGTAGATGAAAGTAGTCTGTCCTGTGCCCTAAACACAGTCCTAATCTCTGAAGAAAACAGAATTGCAAAAATATGTGTCCTCTGCTACATAAGACAAGTCTCATGGAATGTCACAATGGTGCCATACACTGTCTTATAATGAAACACACTCTAGTTATGAAAACTACTCAGAGTTGTTTAGGAATGAAGTCATAATATTATGTGAAAACTTTATTACTTCAAAGAATAATCTGGACTTTGAAGAATAATCTAGATTTTCTTGGACAAAAAAAGTAAGTGGGAGCATGATTAAAGATGGAAAGCAACACTTCAATTAAATAAAATACCATGTAAAAGGCCTTGGGATGGCATACTGAGAGTGTCATGGAGGCATAGAGTTGAGGAAATGAGGGTGCATCAGAGAAAGTGGAAAGAGATTAGGTCATGAAGTGCTTGGGAGGCCACTTAAAGGAGTAACGTGTATGCTAAGCCAAGGTGCCGTACACTGCACAGAGACGAAGAAAGCATCGGTCAGAGGATCCATGTGATCAGGTGGGTATTATAAAATGTATGACAAAAAGAAACACGGATGAGTGCAAGGAAGGGATCGTGCAGTTAAGTGCAAATGGCAGAAAGCAAACTGCACTTTGAAGCATATTTTGAATTACGGAAAAGGCAGTAAAAATGGCAAAAAGGGAATGAACTCAGAAGTTAGAGACCTACAATAGACTGCTGGAAGGCTGAGGCAGGAGGATTGCCACAATTTTAAGGACAAACTGGGCTCCATAGTGAATGCAAGGCCAACCTAAACTATTTAGCAAGACCTTGTCTCAAAAAAAAAAAAAATAGAATAGATAAGTTTTGAAAATTGATTGGGTATGACCAAAGTGAACAGTGACTCAACTTTCAATTAGAACATATGGAAAGAATAGATTACGGCAGAGATATCAGGGAAGGAGTAAATGAGTTTGATTTGTTTATGTGAACATTGAGATTGCTGTAGGCATCCTTGAGAAAATGTGTAGTAGGCAATTAGAAATATGGGACTGGTAATATATGCAGCAAAGATTGTCCTAGAGAATTTCCTTGTTGTAATGTATACACAGTAGATTAAAAGAAGATGGAGGGGAAGGAGGAGAAGGAGGAGAAGTTTGATTTTCTACAGAGAAACAGCAAAGGAAGAAAAAAAATGTCTGGACAAAACATTCCTAGAGGTCAAAGGGGAGGCAAGAAAAGGAACCCGTGGACACTGACCGGCCTAAGGAACTAAGAAACACCTTAAGGCGCATCGTGTTTAAAAGAGTTACATACAATGAAAAAATTCAACAAAATAAAAATTAAAATTGTCTTTCGGATTTATCATTTGGAAAACTGGTGTAGTGATCTTGGCATAATAGAGAGTTCCTGTGTTGTCACGTGAAGCCTCCTCACTCCAAGTTCGTAACAAATTCTAGCGCATACACAATTGATCTTGTTTGAGTAAATTTCATTCTGTAATTTGAGGGGTTGCTAGGCAAACAGCTGAGTTTCAGCTCTGGTCTGCTGAGTACAGAATGGAGAAAAGCCGCACGTAATCTCAAATGAAACCTGAGTGGAAGGAGTTTATAGTGAAGATAAAGAATGAGATCTGGGAAATGACAGGTACATGGAGAAGACTCTAAAAGTTCTTAGGGGATAAAATTCAAGATCTTAGCCCATCTTAACTGCATCTTAGTGGAAAAGAAATATTTAAAGCTGCTTTACTTAAGTGATAGGGTTGCAAATCAGATAGCAGTGAATGGAGGGATAAAGTAGGATACCAAAGCTGAGAAGGTAGATGAGGTCAGTCCTCGAAGGTCACTGATGATAAAGGGGGAGTGAGGTGGGAATGATGGCTGCGGGATCTAGGAAAAGTTTGTTTTGAATGTTCCTGCTTTTGTTTTCATTTCAGTGTTGGAGAAGTGGGAACATTTATTGAATGTGGTGTGAGAGTAAAGAGGTGATGTTTAAAGATACAGCATAAAATAGTAAAAGTTGATGAATCAAGTTAAGGCAGAAGTTCATTTAGATAGAATTTTCATTACAAATAAAGAAAACAATCAATAAAAAAGTAAACTTCTGAAATGCGAGCAAAAGAAGTATGAGACGGAACAAATACAAATCATGAGAAATAAGTTAATTTAATATCAGATGGTACTTACAAAGTGTATGTTTAGAAAAATAAAGCAATACTAAAGGGAGTCAACTCAGAAAACCTTTTTTAAGAGAATAAAAGACTTAGAGTAAAATTTGGATGTGATCATTGAATGAGTTATACTAAAAATTGCCTGCTCTTAGCCTTCAGATGTTTAAGCGTGTGTCCACATCCTCCGGGGCTTGGGCTGCACCTCTGCAAGCCTCTTGCTTCTCCTGGGAGTAGCTCTGTACTAGGGCAGGGTAGATGCCATCAAGATGGTTCCAGCTCTGGCGTACAACCATTTACAGCTAGGAAACTGGAGAATACTTCCTGGCTTAGCGTATTGGATGATTTTGACACACATAAGTTCAGTGAAACTTTGCTTTACCCTGCTTAATAATTCAAAATATTTCTCTATCCACTTTCACTGAGTGATCATTAGCAAAAAAAAAAAAAAAAAAAGAAAGGCAAGAAAGGAAAAGAAAATAGAAAAAGAGAAAAGAAAGAAAAAAGAACAGAAAAGAAAAATGAACAGATACTAAAACTCTGTTTTAGAGTTTGCTTCTAGGAAAACTCAAACTAAGAAAAAAAACTTACTAAGGGGAAGCAAGAAGGTTGTTGAGCAGAAGAAGAATTTATTTAAATTGGAAGGTTGTGCATTTGATTTGCACTCATGTTCAGAGTGCTCTACTGTGCTATGATAATCTATAGTGGTGGAACACTCATCTGAAGTAGTTTTGGTGTTAGGAAGAGCAGTGTTTGGAATGAAGTCTGAAGTTATACTGAAAGAATATTTTGTTTTGCAGTTGGTAAAATCTAGCCTCTGATTGCAGCAATGATTTTTATACTTTCACAGATATTTTCTCTTTAATATTATTTATTTTTATTTCACCTTTTCTGATGTGATTATGCTATTCAGGAGAGATATGTGATGAATGATTCCTTTTGTTCTTTGTACTTTGGACATACTGCTGTGACACTGATCAAATTCCACAAAATTGGTCACAGTGAAATAAGTATGTCAGAAAATTGAATCCTGCCAACTTTCCTCCTCCTCCTCCTCGTCCTCCTGCTCCTCTATCTTCTTCTCCTTTCAGGGCAGAGAACTGACTGGAATTACAGTTTCAGGGAAGTATAAATGATTCTCAGACCTGGTTATCCAAGAATTCAGAGAAAAACTTCCTTTTCACTGGTGAGTTCCAAAATAATTGCTATGCAATTCTTTATGAATCCTCAACAGAAGAAACAGACTATGTTATTCTTTTCATTAAAATTTTAGTGAATCCAAGATTTAATTCAATTCTAGCCTTGCAAAAGGAACGCAAATCTTGATTCCTACAGGAGAAAATTGTAGTGATTGAGTAAGAAAGATACAATAGAGGTGTATAAACAGACAGGCATATTTTGAACTACAAATTGCAAGCATATCCAATGACACATTTATGTGGCACTATTTATACCAGGCTGACCTCAGTGATTATGAGGGATCTACTGCTGCCTGATTTTTCATAAAGTCAAAAATTTTATGTGCGATCTCCTGACTTTCAAGTGTTGGTTTAAAACAATGTGACACAACTATATCAATTTGTCTCCTTATAGAAGCTTCTGGGAAGGTTAAGGAATAATAAATATTTCACAACATTTGTATTATACACAAAACAAATAAATAATAAACTAAAATTCAAGCCCCAAGAAAGGCAGGGAGTCTCTTCAGGATAACAAAAACACAGCTAGGCAGACCAGAGTTTACCTATCAGCAGTGTTACTGAGAAGTGTGAATTTAAGCAAGTCAATTAGTATCTTAGGATCTCACTTGTGTTGTTTCTGTCAGCAAGATTTTCAAAAATGATTTCCTTAAGGATTCTTTGAACTTTGAGATTCTACATTATGGTTACAGTGATAATTTTAAAACAAAGGTGTGAAATAACTGACAAAGCACAATTCCTTTGGAAAATACTCATGACTGTTTTGAGCAACCAGTGAAGCTATTCCCTGATTTTATATACCTGCAAATTTATATGTAAAAAGATAAAAGAAAGCACCTTTAAAGGTAAATATATACTACACATAAAAATATAATATTATATATACAGTATATTTAAAATATATAGATTGATGATTCGAACTAACTCAGAAGATAATGTATATAACTAGAATACATACATTTTCAGATTACATATACTTGGAGTTAGTCAGAATAATGGAGAAATTACAGAGTTTCTCAGCATAGTAGAGGGAGTTGTTAAGACACCCATAATATTATACATATTTTTTTCATTAATTTATTATTGTTGGTTTTAGAAGAATGAGAGCTGCTGGCTCAACTAGCAATACAAATATCATAAAGAATATTATATGATTAGTAATAATAATTTCAGTTATTTATTCACCTTTCTGATAAATTACAGCAGGATGAGAGGTATAACACACCTAAATGTTAATATGATTAAAAAGGAGCAAACATACTGCTTAAGAAAATGAAATCTACTGTTAAATAAAACATTTCTCCTTGAGCCTCGTGTGGTGGTGCACACCTATAATCTCAGCACTTGCGAGGCTGAGGCAGGAGGATCTTTATGAGTTTAAGACCAGCCTGGGCTACAAAGTGAGCTCAAGGCCAGCCTGAACTGCATAGCGAGACCCTGTCTCAAAAAAAAAAAAAAAAAAAAATTAGCCTTTATGTAATATCTATCTATCTTCTATCTATCTCTCTATTTCTCTATCCATCTATCTATATTATTTCCATTTTTTATATTATTATATTATATTTTTTATATTAGTGCAACATATATTGAAAATCGATTGATTTAAATTCCTATATAAATTTATGTTTGGGGTAAATGTGAATTTATAAATCTCAAGAAATAAAAGAGATACATATTGAGTGTTAAACATGACAGGTGCTCAGAGATTCCAGTTTCTGTTAACTAAGCTTTTCAAAATTTTGATCAGTGTTATAGCTTAGATTTTAAATGTCACCCAAGAGCCCATATCCTGTAAGATTCATGCTTAGTATGTGGCACTAATGAGGCGGCCTTGCAGGAAGCCTTAGGTCATTGAGCACACAGCCTCATACGGGGTTATGGGACCTTTATCTCTTTAGCTCTTTCTTTCTTTGATGGCCATGAGGTGAGCAGGCTTCCTCTCTCATGTGTTCCCACCATGGCGTACTGTCCTGCTACAGGCCCAGGAGCAATGGTCCCAATCCGTCTGGGACCTGAACCTCCAAATGCTGAGCCAAAATAAACCTTTCCCTCTTTTATGTTAATACAATCAGGTATTTTGTAACACTACCAGAAAGCTAACTCACACACATAGAATTATATATCATACACACCTTCACAGCTTCTCCCATCTTCTTTTATTTCAAAGCCATCTTCACAGTAACATCTTGTACTATTTCTGACCATTGCACACTTGTACTGACAATTCAACTGCTGGCAACTGGGTAACAAATCTGTGGAGAAAGATGTAGTTTCCATGTTAAACTGTACATAGTACATTGTTTGAATTTCAATATCATTTAGTACATAACGCTAATAGTACAGTTTTGATTGTTTTTGCAGAATGCTTTGGTGATTGACCTAGAGAACAATACCTGTTGCTTTTAAAATATGATGTTTGCCTCTGTTTGAGGTATCATTAATACAACAACAGATCAATATGTTTGGCTTTCTACTTTTTAGCATATTACTATGTTCAAAGTCACAAATTGCTTCAAATTCTTGTAAATTAAATTATTTCATGAGGAAAAATGTCAACTCAGTGGTTGATATCAGTAATCATGCCTTTTCTATCTGACATATCAATTGATTTTCTATCTTTTCTGAGCTTGTTTTGATTTACCAATCCACATGTAACTTTTGTAGCAATCAATGTAAACATATTGTTTCAATAATTTATTTTTTATTGATGGAAAATATTGTACAAACAATAGGAATAATATATTGCATTATATTTGAACTCTTTCAGAATAAATACATCATTGAAGCAAATGTTAGTAAATCCTGAGAGAAAATTAAGATTCAATTTGATGAATGCATGCAGCAGAGACAAAGGTACAAGAGAAAATACAGTGCAAAACAAATTTCTGACAGGAATAAAATTTGCTTAGCTAGTAAAATATTTGGGAAAACTGCATGACCGACTTTACTGTCTGAAAATAGGATTATTAATTTATTTCAACAACACCCTGTTTTATTCTTTTTCTCTAGGGCCAGAAATAACTATTTTGAGTACTAAAGTGAAGAGATTTAACTTATGTTGTTATTTGCCAGAAGAGTAGTGTGGGGTTCAGAAAATAACTATAATGAAAATTAAATGAACACAATGCCCAATGTAAAAACATCTGGATATTTCAAACTGAGAACTGGATATTTATAATTATCCACAGTATTTCCTTAGTTTAATTATTTCCAACTCTTTCATATGATTATTTATCATATCTAGTCTTCTTAATACTCCAAAGTTCTAAATATTCATCCATTTATGATCTTGTTTCTCACTTCTCACTTCTTTGACAATCAATTTGAAGAGATTTTCTAGGATTACTCTCAGTTTCTACCAAGCTATGCACACTTTCGTTCCCCTTTCTTTGAAAATTTACTTGAACTCCTAATCTAAGCTCCCACATTGCCTCCTGGCATACACCCCAGGTCCTGTCATATACTGTAGTGTATTAAGCAGTGGTCAACTTGTAACACCCAGCTGAACAGAATCAGCATGGTCCTGGGTGTGGAAAGCCCACATGAGGATGGTTGCCAATAGCCTGAAAAAGAGAACTGAAGGGGAAGATGGTGTGCGTTGATTCTCCTGGACAAGCTTGTCACACTGGTTTTCCTGATATGAACTTGGTTGTTCTCATTGTCGGAGGAGCCCAGTCCTCACTGTCACTGAGGATGGCTGCTGCTCTCTTTGGGGGCGCTCTGGTCCTTACTTTGAGCATTGCTTCCTGGCTCCAGTGCAGAGCCCTCAGCCTGCTGGTACAGATCCTTCATCCCACTAGTTCGGATTTTCTAGCTTCTAGCACTGACCTTTGGCCCTTCCTTGGTGCAGACTTGCATGAGGCATTTTCATGGGCTCTAGGCTTCCAGCTGCACTCATGGAGGACATTACCGTAGGCTCTAGGTTTTCAACTGTACTTGTGCAGGACATTGCTGTGGGATCCAGGCCCTCCGCTGGTTTCTCTGGGTCCTTAGTGTGTGGACAGATCTCCTAATCTCTTGCATTTACTGTTTGGGTAATTATTATAAAATGATACTATGACTTATGTATCCTGTATTAAATCTTTTCCCTTGTAAACTCTAACTACAACACATATGCAAGTATATCATTCAAGTTGTTATCTGTGTCCCCTCCTAATCATCATTTGTTCCATTTATATCAGTTCAAGGATAGCAAACTAATTTCCCGCGCTATTATTGTAAATTAATTTTCATTGGATAACTGTCAGACACATTCTTTATATACTCTATGGTTGCTTTCATAATATCTCAGGCTCTATGGCTGAAAACGTCTAAGATATTTCCTACTGCCTTTTAAAGAAGTTTCTGATGCATTAATGTATTAATTCATTCTTAGGGCTGAGCATGCTCTTATTTATCCCAAACTTACAAACAGAAACCCTGGATCTCACTTCTTCTCCTAGACACTACTGTCTACTTCATTCATTGCTTTTTATAACGAAAAACAAGAAAGAAAAAAGAAAACCTTCCTACCCTCTTTCTTTTCCTCCACTTCTACCATAAACCAGTCACCATCAAGCTTTTTTCTCCATTGCTCTACAGAAACTGTTTATGCAAATGTCGCTACCATCCGCCATCTTGATCATGTCTCGCCACTCAATCTTATTCAATTTATCAGCAGCATTTGACAGTGGATAACTACGTTTTTTGGTTCGTATTCTAATACATTATATTCTTAGTTTCCTCTTATATCACAGTCTCCTCTATAGGGTCCTTCCTTTTGCTGTTCGTCTAAGCTGAAGTGCTCCGGGACAGAAACTATGGTCTTGTCTGCCAGTATTTCACTTGCGCTCTCAGCAAGACCCATGATTTCCACTCTATCTGGAACAGAATTGCTACTTTGAAACCGAGCTGCACCTCCTCAATTTCTAATTTTACTACGC
>NW_004955440.1:7995631-7997664 GCF_000276665.1 Chinchilla lanigera
GAAAAAGGAGGCAGGAAATTTTACTCTTAGAAAAATTTTAGATGTAGTTATATAGCACAAAAATGAATAAAAGCAGAGGAGGTATGATCTAATTTATTTGGTCTCCAATTTAAGCTATTGATTAATATTGATTCAGATCTTTCATTTATCCACTTAATCCATGCAGCCCAACTACTCCTTTTTACTATCTCAATTTGAAATAGAAAATCCAAATATACCTAGGCTGATCTTTCTACTTTTTCCAATGTTGAAATTTCTGAAGGATAAAGAATGAATACTGAAAAGATACCAACTCAGCAGTGAAACAAATAAGAGCAAAGGGAAAAGTGCACCTGAAAGGCCAGACCTCAAACATGACTTGGGATGGCAGGCGGAATATGATAGGTGAAAATAAGAAATGGGACAAGGGCAACCTAGCATTTGCTTTCTTGGCTTTATCCCATATGAGGATCAGTGCATGTACCTAGGGATAATAAGGAAATGATTAAACAGTATGCGGCATTATGTAAAAATTGTAAATGTTGATTCTGCTAACAGATCATGAAGAATTATAAAGAATTAACAGCATGAAAACTAAAATTCAAAATTTGGCTTGACTGTGAAAGCAATACTAATTATCATAAAGTTATCTATTTGAACTGCTTAGCATTTATGCTTAATTACATGCAACGCTATAATGACTATGTACATAATTAACAGTGCATCGGATTAATGTTGTTAGAAAGCTTATCTGAGTACAATGGAAAATTTGGTATTTGATCATTAGTTTTCCAGAGCGCCTTTCATAAAGCAGAATGATTGGGTCATGTAATATTAACATAGGTTTGGGTCTTAGCCTGAAGTAAGAAGACTACTAATGCCTGAGGGAACAGAATAGCCAAGTAAGAATGCAGACACGTAAACGTGGTATCTAATCTGTATTCTTCAGCATTATGACAGAATAGAACTGTCTCTGATTAAAGGAAGAGTGCTGTTACTGCAAGCGTTAAATCTAATTCCACTGATGAAGATTCCTCTAACACAGACCCACTTTGTTCTATTTTAAGGAAAGTTTTCAGACTTATCAAAACTATAAAGGAGACTGTTATCCAAAGGTGAGGATATTTTATTAAATGGAAGTTAGTTTACAAGTATCAAGTAGCTTTGAGTGATCTAAGCTTCTAAAGTATTCTCTTTGTTTAAAAGAGAATTTAAAAAAACAAAAAAAATCAGAATTTCAAACCAAGATGATAGGAAATTAACAGTGGTTATTATATTGCTTCCAATGAACTAATAGAGATCAACAGTAAAATTATCTTAGCTATCTTCTTTAAATATGTAAACCCTGTGAAGCTTTATATTTTCCAGGACAGAAAATTAATAGTTGATATGTAGCCCAAATTCTACAGTAAACGTAGAAATTCTACTTGCTTTCAAAACAAGGTTATTCTAACTACAAAGCATATGCTCCTAATAACCTCTGTAATCCCCTTTGTACCACCTGGGGATGTTTTGAACTATGGTGTACCCTTAAAATAGTTAATTAGTTAACTTTATTTATTTATTTTGGTTTGACATTCTAGACTTGGTAGCTTACTATAGTCACAAAAATGTTTCATAAGTTTTGTATAAATCGGTAAATTATTATAATAGCTTTAGTTTAGAATGAGAATTAAGATTGGGAATTACTTCTAATCAATTAAAATAGATAATTTATTTTATTTTTCACTATATTTAGTTTGAATAACTGGTAACATAATGACTGGAAAATTGAGAATTTGGGTTTACTTCTAAGAAGAAGTTTAGATCAGAGATGCAGAAATGGATGTCAAAACCACAAGTTGGCACTTAAAATCTAATGAATAATAATTATCCCTTTAAGAGTATTTTGGATATACAGAAAAGAAAATAAAAGAACTTCGACATAGGAACATTGAACAGAAGAGGCAGAAAAAAAAACCTGAAATAATCAAATATGCATGTAGAACATCTAGAAAATTTCACAAACCCTAAATAGAGTATCCACAAAAACAAACAGAAAAATCACTGTTAAA